>NC_134354.1:2263048-2339385 GCF_048569485.1 Anomaloglossus baeobatrachus | reverse complement strand
AGAAAGACCATACACTAGACCTGCAGACGAGTAAAACCCCACTTCTGGAGCACGTTAAACTTAAATATAACTTGTGGAGCAAGCTACCCCTGTCAGTGGTTGGCAGAATAAATTTAATCAAAATGAAATTACTTCCAAAGCTTAGTTATACACTACAACATAGTGCAGTATCCGTACCCAAATCCTTCTTCTCTACGCTGAACTCGCTTACTACCTCTTTCATATGGGGGAAATCCAGACCCAAACTTCGGTTATCCATTTTACAGAGATCCAAAAGACTGGGAGGGATGGCTCTGCCGGAGTTCATCCTCTACTACCTCGCGGGACAGCTTAGGGCACTAGAGACTTGGATGCCTGGATGTCAGCTGCCAAACTCTGAGAGTCACTTGGCACACGCGGCTGGGACTGATTGTTTAGTGGGTTTTCTGGAATCAGATGGACTGAGGACACCACGGCAATTACCCCTCCTCAGGTTGGCAAGATTAGTCTGGCGACAAGCCAAGAGGGTGGTACACTTCGAAGGGGTGGTGGCGGAACTCCCATTATGGGGGAATAGCTACTTCCATACTCTGAGAGATCACCCCTCGGCGCAATTCTGGGCCACTCACAGCGTCAGTGCATTAGGTGATCTTTCTGTCCCGGGAACCACAACCTTCAAGTCCTTTGACCAAGTCCAGATTGAATATAATGTTCCAAGATCACAGTTTTTTAGATACCTGCAGATTCGCACAGCGATTCAATCCCACATACAGAACATTGGAGTGAGGAAATTGATATCATCACTTCCTATGATAGGTATTCTAAAATCACAAGGACCTCGAGGCCTCATCTCAGCTATATATACTTACCTGTTGTCAGTGGGGTGGAGTCGGACCCCTTGCCAGCCCAGGATAGATGGAAATCTCTAATTCCCTCTCTACAGGGAGAGGAATGGGAAGAGATATTGCAATCTCCGGCTGTGGGATACCTGTCGGTTAATAATAAGTTGATTCAATGCTACATTGTCCACCAGGCATACCTTACTCCAACTCCATTATTTAGTTTGGGCCGTTCTCGTACATCGGAGTGCCCGAGGCGTCATCTCTCAGGGGCAAATTTTATACATATGATCTGGAGCTGTCCCAATATATCTTCGTACTGGCGGGGAGTGACATCTCTGCGGACATCGATTGTGTCGATTCCTGTTTTGTGTGACCCTTTGATATGCCTGTTTGGGGGGTGGAGGAAGAGTCCTGGGATCATTACATGACAATATTCCTCAGAGACGCATTGTTACTGGCTAGGAAATTAATAGCTCTGAGGTGGATGGGAGATTCGAATCCAACTGTGCGGTCCTGGGTTAAACTAGTCAATGCAACCATAGTCTATGAGCGGGTGGTATATTATAATAGGGGGTGCCCGGGAAAATGTAACAAAATCTGGGGTTTGTGGAATTCTTCTCCAGACACTTGCGGAGGTTTGAGGGAGATTATGCGGATAATGGTGGTTCCCGTTAGATGTTGGGATATGAAACACTGTCCAATGGTATATTGAGGTATAATAATGCAATGTGGCTGTTGTTCTTTCTTTCTTCCTTTTTCTATTCCTCTTTCTATCTTGTTTTCAAAATATGGTCATGCTGATAGAGCTGTTCTTATGCTCAATATAAAATTATATATATATATGCAAATGATAAGAGGAAGAGGAAGAAAGAGGAAAGTAAGGAGGAAGAGGAAGGAGGAAGAGAAAAAAGGAAGAGGAAGAAGGAGGAAGAGTAAGAAGGAAGAGGAAGAAGAGGAAGAAGGAGGAAGAGGAAAACGGAGGAAGAAGGAGGAAGAAGGAGGAAGAAGGAGGAAGAAGGAGGAAGAAGGAGGAAGAAGGAGGAAGAGCATAGACACAGGACACGGCTCCATAATACAAACTGACCTGTTATATGGGCCAGAACAGAACCTGCAAAAGGAAAATTAAAAACACCTGAGATAACTGGGAGGAGCGCACAGATTGTATTATGGAGCCGTGTCCTGTGTCTGCGCTCCTCCTCCTCCTCCTCCTCTTCCTTCTCCTCTTCCTCCTTTTTCTCCTCCTCTCTTCTTCCTTCTCCTCTTCCTCCTCCTCTTCTTCCTCCTCCTCCACCTTGGCGCGGTTACTGGGCACACATATATTGTCCTCCTTTATTTCCTGGGTAACTGATATTTCTCACACAATGTTCCCTGTTTTCCAGGCAGTGATCACACTCACTTTACTATATTCTCCATCTATTTCTGGTTCTCTCTTCCCCTCACTGCAGCTGCTGTATCACACACCGTATATACAGCAGATTACACCGTATGTGATGGTCAGTATATATACAGCAGATCACATTGTATGTCATGGTCAGTATATACAGCAGATCACACTATGTCATGGTCAGTATATATACAGCAGATCACATTGTATGTCATGGTCAGTATATACAGCAGATCACACTGTATGTCATGGTCAGTATATACAGCAGATCACACTGTATGTCATGGTCAGTATATACAGCAGATCACACTGTATGTCATGGTCAGTGTATATACAGCAGATCACACTATGTCATGGTCAGTATATATACAGCAGATCACACTGTATGTCATGGTCAGTATATACAGAAGATCACACTGTATGTCATGGTCAGTATATACAGAAGATCACACTGTATGTCATGGTCAGTGTATATACAGCAGGTCACACTGTATGTCATGGTCAGTATATACAGCAGATCACATTGTATCTCATGGTCAGTATATATACAGCAGGTCACACTGTATGTTATGGTCAGTATATACAGCAGATTACACCGTATGTCATGCTCAGTATATATAAAGCAGGTCACACTATATCTCATGGTCAGTATATATACAGCAGATTACACCGTATGTCATGGTAAGTATATACAGCAGGACACACTGTATGTCATGGTCAGTGTATATACAGCAGGTCACACTGTACGTCATGGTCAGTATATACAGCAGATCACACTGTACGTCATGGTCAGTATATACAGCAGATCACACTGTATGTCATGGTCAGTATATACAGCAGATCACACAGTATGTCATGGTCAGTATATACAGCAGATCACACTGTATGTCATGGTCAGTGTATATACAGCAGGTCACACTGTATGTCATGGTCAGTATATACAGCAGATCACACTGTATGTCATGGTCAGTGTATATACAGCAGGTCACACTGTATGTCATGGTCAATGTATATACAGCAGATCACACTGTATGTCATGGTCAATATATACAGCAGATCACACAGTATGTCATGGTCAGTATATACAGCAGATTACACTGTATGTCATGGTCAGTATATACAGCAGATTACACAGTATGTCATGGTCAGTGTATATACAGCAGATCACACTATGTCATGGTCAGTATATATATACAGCAGATCACACTGTATGTCATGGTCAGTATATATACAGCAGATCACACTCTATGTCATGGTCAGTATATATACAGCAGGTCACACTGTATGTCATGGTCAGTATATATACAGCAGATCACACTGTATGTCATGGTCAGTATATACAGCAGATTACACAGTATGTCATGGTCAGTGTATATACAGCAGATCACACTATGTCATGGTCAGTATATATATACAGCAGATCACACTGTATGTCATGGTCAGTATATATACAGCAGATCACACTGTATGTCATGGTCAGTATATATACAGCAGGTCACACTGTATGTCATGGTCAGTGTATATACAGCAGGTCACACTGTATGTCATGGTCAGTATATATACAGCAGATCACACTGTATGTCATGGTCAGTATATACAGCAGATTACACTGTATGTCATGGTCAGTATATACAGCAGATCACACTATGTCATGGTCAGTATATATATACACAGCAGATCACACTGTATGTCATGGTCAGTATATATACAGCAGGTCACACTGTCTGTCATGGTCAGTGTATATACAGCAGGTCACACTGTATGTCATGGTCAGTGTATATACAGCAGGTCACACTGTATGTCATGGTCAGTGTATATACAGCAGGTCACACTGTATGTCATGGTCAGTGTATATACAGCAGGTCACACTGTATGTCATGGTCAGTATATACAGCAGGTCACACTGTATGTCATGGTCAATGTATATACAGCAGGTCACACTGTATGTCATGGTCAGTGTATATACAGCAGGTCACACTGTATGTCATGGTCTGTGTATATACAGCAGGTCACACTGTATGTCATGGTCTGTATATACAGCAGGTCACACTGTATGTCATGGTCTGTGTATATACAGCAGGTCACACTGTATGTCATGGTCAGCGTATATACAGCAGATCACACTGTACGCCATGGTCAGTGTATATACAACAAACACTGTATGTCATGGTCAGTATATACAGCAGATCACACTGTACGTCATGGTCAGTGTATATACAGCAGGTCACACTGTATGTCATGGTCAGTGTATATACAGCAGGTCACACTGTATGTCATGGTCAGTATATATACAGCAGGTCACACTATGTCATGGTCTGTATATACAGCAGGTCACACTGTATGTCATGGTCTGTATATACAGCAGGTAACACTGTATGTCATGGTCAGTGTATATACAGCAGGTCACACTGTATGTCATGGTCTGTGTATATACAGCAGGTCACACTGTATGTCATGGTCTGTATATACAGCAGGTCACACTGTATGTCATGGTCAGTGTATATACAGCAGGTCACACTGTATGTCATGGTCTGTGTATATACAGCAGGTCACACTGTATGTCATGGTCAGTGTATATACAGCAGATCACACTGTACGCCATGGTCAGTGTATATACAACAAACACTGTATGTCATGGTCAGTATATACAGCAGATCACACTGTACGTCATGGTCAGTGTATATACAGCAGGTCACACTGTATGTCATGGTCAGTATATATACAGCAGGTCACACTGTACGTCATGGTCAGTGTATATACAGCAGGTCACACTGTATGTCATGGTCTGTGTATATACAGCAGATCACACTGTATGTCATGGTCAGTATATACAGCAGGTCACACTGTATGTCATGGTCAGTATATACAGCAGATCACACTGTATGTCATGGTCAGTATATATACAGCAGGTCACACTGTATGTCATGGTCAGTATATATACAGCAGGTCACACTGTATGTCATGGTCAGTGTATATACAGCAGATCACACTGTATGTCATGGTCAGTGTATATACAGCAGGTCACACTGTATGTCATGGTCAGTATATATACAGCAGGTCACACTGTATGTCATGGTCAGTATATATACAGCAGGTCACACTGTATGTCATGGTCTGTGTATATACAGCAGATCACACCGTATGTCATGGTCAGTATATACAGCAGGTCACACTGTATGTCATGGTCAGTATATACAGCAGATCACACTGTATGTCATGGTCAGTGTATATACAGCAGGTCACACTGTATGTCATGGTCAGTATATATACAGCAGATCACACTGTACGTCATGGTCAGTGTATATACAGCAGATCACACTGTACGTCATGGTCAGTGTATATACAGCAGATCACACTGTACGTCATGGTCATTGTATATACAGCAGGTCACACTGTATGTCATGGTCAGTGTATATACAGCAGATCACACTGTATGTCATGGTCAGTATATATACAGCAGGTCACACTGTATGTCATGGTCAGTGTATATACAGCAGGTCACACTGTATGTCATGGTCAGTATATACAGCAGATCACATTGTATCTCATGGTCAGTATATATACAGCAGGTCACACTGTATGTTATGGTCAGTATATACAGCAGATTACACCGTATGTCATGCTCAGTATATATAAAGCAGGTCACACTATATCTCATGGTCAGTATATATACAGCAGATTACACCGTATGTCATGGTAAGTATATACAGCAGGACACACTGTATGTCATGGTCAGTGTATATACAGCAGGTCACACTGTACGTCATGGTCAGTATATACAGCAGATCACACTGTACGTCATGGTCAGTATATACAGCAGATCACACTGTATGTCATGGTCAGTATATACAGCAGATCACACAGTATGTCATGGTCAGTATATACAGCAGATCACACTGTATGTCATGGTCAGTGTATATACAGCAGGTCACACTGTATGTCATGGTCAGTATATACAGCAGATCACACTGTATGTCATGGTCAGTGTATATACAGCAGGTCACACTGTATGTCATGGTCAATGTATATACAGCAGATCACACTGTATGTCATGGTCAATATATACAGCAGATCACACAGTATGTCATGGTCAGTATATACAGCAGATTACACTGTATGTCATGGTCAGTATATACAGCAGATTACACAGTATGTCATGCTCAGTGTATATACAGCAGATCACACTATGTCATGGTCAGTATATATATACAGCAGATCACACTGTATGTCATGGTCAGTATATATACAGCAGATCACACTGTATGTCATGGTCAGTATATATACAGCAGGTCACACTGTATGTCATGGTCAGTATATATACAGCAGATCACACTGTATGTCATGGTCAGTATATACAGCAGATTACACAGTATGTCATGGTCAGTGTATATACAGCAGATCACACTATGTCATGGTCAGTATATATATACAGCAGATCACACTGTATGTCATGGTCAGTATATATACAGCAGATCACACTGTATGTCATGGTCAGTATATATACAGCAGGTCACACTGTATGTCATGGTCAGTGTATATACAGCAGGTCACACTGTATGTCATGGTCAGTATATATACAGCAGATCACACTGTATGTCATGGTCAGTATATACAGCAGATTACACTGTATGTCATGGTCAGTATATACAGCAGATCACACTATGTCATGGTCAGTATATATATACAGCAGATCACACTGTATGTCATGGTCAGTATATATACAGCAGGTCACACTGTCTGTCATGGTCAGTGTATATACAGCAGGTCACACTGTATGTCATGGTCAGTGTATATACAGCAGGTCACACTGTATGTCATGGTCAGTGTATATACAGCAGGTCACACTGTATGTCATGGTCAGTGTATATACAGCAGGTCACACTGTATGTCATGGTCAGTGTATATACAGCAGGTCACACTGTATGTCATGGTCAGTATATACAGCAGGTCACACTGTATGTCATGGTCAATGTATATACAGCAGGTCACACTGTATGTCATGGTCAGTGTATATACAGCAGGTCACACTGTATGTCATGGTCTGTGTATATACAGCAGGTCACACTGTATGTCATGGTCTGTATATACAGCAGGTCACACTGTATGTCATGGTCAGTGTATATACAGCAGGTCACACTGTATGTCATGGTCTGTGTATATACAGCAGGTCACACTGTATGTCATGGTCAGCGTATATACAGCAGATCACACTGTACGCCATGGTCAGTGTATATACAACAAACACTGTATGTCATGGTCAGTATATACAGCAGATCACACTGTACGTCATGGTCAGTGTATATACAGCAGGTCACACTGTATGTCATGGTCAGTGTATATACAGCAGGTCACACTGTATGTCATGGTCAGTATATATACAGCAGGTCACACTATGTCATGGTCTGTATATACAGCAGGTCACACTGTATGTCATGGTCTGTATATACAGCAGGTAACACTGTATGTCATGGTCAGTGTATATACAGCAGGTCACACTGTATGTCATGGTCTGTGTATATACAGCAGGTCACACTGTATGTCATGGTCTGTATATACAGCAGGTCACACTGTATGTCATGGTCAGTGTATATACAGCAGGTCACACTGTATGTCATGGTCTGTGTATATACAGCAGGTCACACTGTATGTCATGGTCAGTGTATATACAGCAGATCACACTGTACGCCATGGTCAGTGTATATACAACAAACACTGTATGTCATGGTCAGTATATACAGCAGATCACACTGTACGTCATGGTCAGTGTATATACAGCAGGTCACACTGTATGTCATGGTCAGTATATATACAGCAGGTCACACTGTACGTCATGGTCAGTGTATATACAGCAGGTCACACTGTATGTCATGGTCTGTGTATATACAGCAGATCACACTGTATGTCATGGTCAGTATATACAGCAGGTCACACTGTATGTCATGGTCAGTATATACAGCAGATCACACTGTATGTCATGGTCAGTATATATACAGCAGGTCACACTGTATGTCATGGTCAGTATATATACAGCAGGTCACACTGTATGTCATGGTCAGTGTATATACAGCAGATCACACTGTATGTCATGGTCAGTGTATATACAGCAGGTCACACTGTATGTCATGGTCAGTATATATACAGCAGGTCACACTGTATGTCATGGTCAGTATATATACAGCAGGTCACACTGTATGTCATGGTCTGTGTATATACAGCAGATCACACCGTATGTCATGGTCAGTATATACAGCAGGTCACACTGTATGTCATGGTCAGTATATACAGCAGATCACACTGTATGTCATGGTCAGTGTATAT
The DNA here is from genome assembly GCF_048569485.1 of Anomaloglossus baeobatrachus. Lineage (NCBI taxonomy): Eukaryota > Metazoa > Chordata > Amphibia > Anura > Aromobatidae > Anomaloglossus > Anomaloglossus baeobatrachus. Next base: position 2,330,862 of record NC_134354.1, on the reverse strand, counting down.
ACAGCAGGTCACACTGTATGTCATGGTCAGTATATATACAGCAGATCACACTGTACGTCATGGTCAGTGTATATACAGCAGATCACACTGTACGTCATGGTCAGTGTATATACAGCAGATCACACTGTACGTCATGGTCATTGTATATACAGCAGGTCACACTGTATGTCATGGTCAGTGTATATACAGCAGATCACACTGTATGTCATGGTCAGTATATATACAGCAGGTCACACTGTATGTCATGGTCAGTGTATATACAGCAGGTCACACTGTATGTCATGGTCAGTGTATATACAGCAGGTCACACTGTATCTCATGGTCAGTGTATATACAGCAGGTCACACTGTATGTCATGGTCAGTGTATATACAGCAGATCACACTGTATGTCATGGTCAGTGTATATACAGCAGATCACACTGTATGTCATGGTCAGTGTATATACAGCAGATCACACTGTATGTCATGGTCAGTGTATATACAGCAGGTCACACTGTATGTCATGGTCAGTGTATATACAGCAGGTCACACTGTATCTCATGGTCAGTGTATATACAGCAGGTCACACTGTATGTCATAGTCAGTGTATATACAGCAGGTCACACTGTATGTCATGGTCAGTGTATATACAGCAGGTCACACTGTATCTCATGGTCAGTGTATATACAGCAGGCCACACTGTATGTCATGGTCAGTGTATATACAGCAGGTCACACTGTATGTCATAGTCAGTGTATATACAGCAGGTCACACTGTATGTCATGGTCAGTGTATATACAGCAGGTCACACTGTATCTCATGGTCAGTGTATATACAGCAGGTCACACTGTATGTCATGGTCAGTGTATATACAGCAGGTCACACTGTATCTCATGGTCAGTGTATATACAGCAGGTCACACTGTATGTCATGGTCAGTGTATATATACAGCAGATCACACTGTATGTCATGGTCAGTATATACAGCAGATTACACAGTATGTCATGGTCAGTGTATATACAGCAGATCACACTATGTCATGGTCAGTATATATATACAGCAGATCACACTGTATGTCATGGTCAGTATATATACAGCAGATCACACTGTATGTCATGGTCAGTATATATACAGCAGGTCACACTGTATGTCATGGTCAGTGTATATACAGCAGGTCACACTGTATGTCATGGTCAGTATATATACAGCAGATCACACTGTATGTCATGGTCAGTATATACAGCAGATTACACTGTATGTCATGGTCAGTATATACAGCAGATCACACTATGTCATGGTCAGTATATATATACAGCAGATCACACTGTATGTCATGGTCAGTATATATACAGCAGGTCACACTGTCTGTCATGGTCAGTGTATATACAGCAGGTCACACTGTATGTCATGGTCAGTGTATATACAGCAGGTCACACTGTATGTCATGGTCAGTGTATATACAGCAGGTCACACTGTATGTCATGGTCAGTGTATATACAGCAGGTCACACTGTATGTCATGGTCAGTGTATATACAGCAGGTCACACTGTATGTCATGGTCAGTATATACAGCAGGTCACACTGTATGTCATGGTCAATGTATATACAGCAGGTCACACTGTATGTCATGGTCAGTGTATATACAGCAGGTCACACTGTATGTCATGGTCTGTGTATATACAGCAGGTCACACTGTATGTCATGGTCTGTATATACAGCAGGTCACACTGTATGTCATGGTCAGTGTATATACAGCAGGTCACACTGTATGTCATGGTCTGTGTATATACAGCAGGTCACACTGTATGTCATGGTCAGCGTATATACAGCAGATCACACTGTACGCCATGGTCAGTGTATATACAACAAACACTGTATGTCATGGTCAGTATATACAGCAGATCACACTGTACGTCATGGTCAGTGTATATACAGCAGGTCACACTGTATGTCATGGTCAGTGTATATACAGCAGGTCACACTGTATGTCATGGTCAGTATATATACAGCAGGTCACACTATGTCATGGTCTGTATATACAGCAGGTCACACTGTATGTCATGGTCTGTATATACAGCAGGTAACACTGTATGTCATGGTCAGTGTATATACAGCAGGTCACACTGTATGTCATGGTCTGTGTATATACAGCAGGTCACACTGTATGTCATGGTCTGTATATACAGCAGGTCACACTGTATGTCATGGTCAGTGTATATACAGCAGGTCACACTGTATGTCATGGTCTGTGTATATACAGCAGGTCACACTGTATGTCATGGTCAGTGTATATACAGCAGATCACACTGTACGCCATGGTCAGTGTATATACAACAAACACTGTATGTCATGGTCAGTATATACAGCAGATCACACTGTACGTCATGGTCAGTGTATATACAGCAGGTCACACTGTATGTCATGGTCAGTATATATACAGCAGGTCACACTGTACGTCATGGTCAGTGTATATACAGCAGGTCACACTGTATGTCATGGTCTGTGTATATACAGCAGATCACACTGTATGTCATGGTCAGTATATACAGCAGGTCACACTGTATGTCATGGTCAGTATATACAGCAGATCACACTGTATGTCATGGTCAGTATATATACAGCAGGTCACACTGTATGTCATGGTCAGTATATATACAGCAGGTCACACTGTATGTCATGGTCAGTGTATATACAGCAGATCACACTGTATGTCATGGTCAGTGTATATACAGCAGGTCACACTGTATGTCATGGTCAGTATATATACAGCAGGTCACACTGTATGTCATGGTCAGTATATATACAGCAGGTCACACTGTATGTCATGGTCTGTGTATATACAGCAGATCACACCGTATGTCATGGTCAGTATATACAGCAGGTCACACTGTATGTCATGGTCAGTATATACAGCAGATCACACTGTATGTCATGGTCAGTGTATATACAGCAGGTCACACTGTATGTCATGGTCAGTATATATACAGCAGATCACACTGTACGTCATGGTCAGTGTATATACAGCAGATCACACTGTACGTCATGGTCAGTGTATATACAGCAGATCACACTGTACGTCATGGTCATTGTATATACAGCAGGTCACACTGTATGTCATGGTCAGTGTATATACAGCAGATCACACTGTATGTCATGGTCAGTATATATACAGCAGGTCACACTGTATGTCATGGTCAGTGTATATACAGCAGGTCACACTGTATGTCATGGTCAGTGTATATACAGCAGGTCACACTGTATCTCATGGTCAGTGTATATACAGCAGGTCACACTGTATGTCATGGTCAGTGTATATACAGCAGATCACACTGTATGTCATGGTCAGTGTATATACAGCAGATCACACTGTATGTCATGGTCAGTGTATATACAGCAGATCACACTGTATGTCATGGTCAGTGTATATACAGCAGGTCACACTGTATGTCATGGTCAGTGTATATACAGCAGGTCACACTGTATCTCATGGTCAGTGTATATACAGCAGGTCACACTGTATGTCATAGTCAGTGTATATACAGCAGGTCACACTGTATGTCATGGTCAGTGTATATACAGCAGGTCACACTGTATCTCATGGTCAGTGTATATACAGCAGGCCACACTGTATGTCATGGTCAGTGTATATACAGCAGGTCACACTGTATGTCATAGTCAGTGTATATACAGCAGGTCACACTGTATGTCATGGTCAGTGTATATACAGCAGGTCACACTGTATCTCATGGTCAGTGTATATACAGCAGGTCACACTGTATGTCATGGTCAGTGTATATACAGCAGGTCACACTGTATCTCATGGTCAGTGTATATACAGCAGGTCACACTGTATGTCATGGTCAGTGTATATACAGCAGGTCACACTGTATGTCATAGTCAGTGTATATACAGCAGGTCACACTGTATGTCATGGTCAGTGTATATACAGCAGGTCACACTGTATGTCATGGTCAGTGTATATACAGCAGATCACACTGTATGTCATGGTCAGTGTATATACAGCAGGTCACACTGTATGTCATAGTCAGTGTATATACAGCAGGTCACACTGTATGTCATGGTCAGTGTATATACAGCAGGTCACACTGTATCTCATGGTCAGTGTATATACAGCAGGCCACACTGTATGTCATGGTCAGTGTATATACAGCAGGTCACACTGTATGTCATAGTCAGTGTATATACAGCAGGTCACACTGTATGTCATGGTCAGTGTATATACAGCAGGTCACACTGTATCTCATGGTCAGTGTATATACAGCAGGTCACACTGTATGTCATGGTCAGTGTATATACAGCAGGTCACACTGTATCTCATGGTCAGTGTATATACAGCAGGTCACACTGTATGTCATGGTCAGTGTATATACAGCAGGTCACACTGTATGTCATAGTCAGTGTATATACAGCAGGTCACACTGTATGTCATGGTCAGTGTATATACAGCAGGTCACACTGTATGTCATGGTCAGTGTATATACAGCAGATCACACTGTATGTCATGGTCAGTGTATATACAGCAGGTCACACTATCTCATGGTCAGTGTATATACAGCAGGTCACACTGTATGTCATGGTCAGTGTATATACAGCAGGTCACACTGTATGTCATGGTCAGTGTATATACAGCAGGTCACACTGTATGTCATGGTCAGTGTATATACAGCAGATCACACTGTATGTCATGGTCAGTGTATATACAGCAGGTCACACTGTATCTCATGGTCAGTGTATATACAGCAGGTCACACTGTATGTCATGGTCAGTGTATATACAGCAGGTCACACTGTATCTCATGGTCAGTGTATATACAGCAGGTCACACTGTATGTCATGGTCAGTGTATATACAGCAGGTCACACTGTATCTCATGGTCAGTGTATATACAGCAGGTCACACTGTATCTCATGGTCAGTGTATATACAGCAGGTCACACTGTATCTCATGGTCAGTGTATATACAGCAGGTCACACTGTATGTCATGGTCAGTGTATATACAGCAGGTCACACTGTATGTCATGGTCAGTGTATATACAGCAGGTCACACTGTATGTCATGGTCAGTGTATATACAGCAGGTCACACTGTATGTCATGGTCAGTGTATATACAGCAGGTCACACTGTATGTCATGGTCTGTGTATATACAGCAGGTCACACTGTATGTCATGGTCAGTGTATATACAGCAGGTCACACTGTATGTCATGGTCTGTGTATATACAGCAGGTCACACTGTATGTCATGGTCAGTGTATATACAGCAGGTCACACTGTATGTCATGGTCAGTGTATATACAGCAGGTCACACTGTATGTCATGGTCAGTGTATATACAGCAGGTCACACTGTATGTCATGGTCAGTGTATATACAGCAGGTCACACTGTATGTCATGGTCAGTGTATATACAGCAGGTCACACTGTATGTCATGGTCAGTGTATATACAGCAGGTCACACTGTATGTCATGGTCAGTGTATATACAGCAGGTCACACTGTATGTCATGGTCAGTGTATATACAGCAGGTCACACTGTATGTCATGGTCAGTGTATATACAGCAGGTCACACTGTATCTCATGGTCAGTGTATATACAGCAGGTCACACTGTATGTCATGGTCAGTGTATATACAGCAGGTCACACTGTATGTCATGGTCAGTGTATATACAGCAGGTCACACTGTATGTCATGGTCAGTGTATATACAGCAGGTCACACTGTATCTCATGGTCAGTGTATATACAGCAGGTCACACTGTATGTCATGGTCAGTGTATATACAGCAGGTCACACTGTATGTCATGGTCAGTGTATATACAGCAGGTCACACTGTATGTCATGGTCAGTGTATATACAGCAGGTCACACTGTATGTCATGGTCAGTGTATATACAGCAGGTCACACTGTATGTCATGGTCAGTGTATATACAGCAGGTCACACTGTATGTCATGGTCAGTGTATATACAGCAGGTCACACTGTATCTCATGGTCAGTGTATATACAGCAGGTCACACTGTATGTCATGGTCAGTGTATATACAGCAGGTCACACTGTATGTCATGGTCAGTATATATACAGCAGGTCACACTGTATGTCATGGTCAGTGTATATACAGCAGGTCACACTGTATGTCATGGTCAGTGTATATACAGCAGGTCACACTGTATGTCATGGTCAGTGTATATACAGCAGGTCACACTGTATCTCATGGTCAGTGTATATACAGCAGGTCACACTGTATGTCATGGTCAGTGTATATACAGCAGGTCACACTGTATGTCATGGTCAGTATATACAGCAGGTCACACTGTATGTCATGGTCAGTGTATATACAGCAGATCACACTGTATGTCATGGTCAGTGTATATACAGCAGGTCACACTGTATGTCATGGTCAGTATATATACAGCAGGTCACACTGTATCTCATGGTCAGTGTATATACAGCAGATCACACTGTATGTCATGGTCAGTGTATATACAGCAGGTCACACTGTATGTCATGGTCAGTGTATATACAGCAGGTCACACTGTATCTCATGGTCAGTGTATATACAGCAGGTCACACTGTATCTCATGGTCAGTGTATATACAGCAGGTCACACTGTATGTCATGGTCAGTGTATATACAGCAGGTCACACTGTATCTCATGGTCAGTGTATATACAGCAGGTCACACTGTATGTCATGGTCAGTGTATATACAGCAGGTCACACTGTATGTCATGGTCAGTGTATATACAGCAGGTCACACTGTATGTCATGGTCAGTGTATATACAGCAGGTCACACTGTGACATTAGGATTTGCCGGTAATACTTTCAGATACACAATAGAATTACCCCGGAGCTCCGCACTCACCACCGCCACTCTGGCCGCGGGGTTTCCCGGGGTTGTGTGCAGGGCGCGGGCCCTCAGTATAACGGGCAGTAGCCGGGAGCCCGGAGCACCGAGAGCGGCCATGACAGCTCGTAACCTTCACTGGAGGATCATGCTGGGGGCGGAGCAGGTGGTGACGTCACTGAGTGTGGGCGGAGCCATAAGACGCGCTGATCCCAGTATTCTGAGCTTCACAACCGGCGACTGAAGAAAAGCAGCGCAGAATCCGGGGGCGTGTCCGAGAGGCGTGTCACAGAGGCCGGGGGCGTGTCCGGGAGGCGTGTCACAGAGGCCGGGGGCGTGTGACAGAGACCAGGGGGCGTGTGACAGAGACCAGGGGGCGTGTGACAGAGACCAGGGGGCGTGTGACAGAGACCAGGGGGCGTGTCCGGGAGACGTGTCACAGAGGCCGGGGGCGTGTGACAGAGAAGAGGGGGCGTGTCAGAGTGGTCGTCCAGCTGTATGTGACTGTATGAGGTGCGCATGATACAGGGGGTGTCCGGATGTATGTGACTGTATGAGATGCGCATGATACAGGGGGTGTCCGGCTGTATGTGACTGTATGAGGTGCGCATGATACAGGGGGTGTCCGGCTGTATGTGACTGTATGAGATGCGCATGATACAGGGGGTGTCCGGCTGTATGTGACTGTATGAGGTGCGCATGATACAGGGGGTGTCCGGATGTATGTGACTGTATGAGGTGCACATGATACAGGGGGTGTCCGGCTGTATGTGACTGTATGAGGTGCACATGATACAGGGGGTGTCCGGCTGTATGTGACTGTATGAGGTGCACATGATACAGGGGGTGTCAGGCTGTATGTGACTGTATGAGGTGCGCATGATACAGGGGGTGTCAGGCTGTATGTGACTGTATGAGGTGCACATGATACAGGGGGTGTCAGGCTGTATGTGACTGTATGAGGTGCACATGATACAGGGGATGTCCGGATGTATGTGACTGTATGAGGTGCACATGATACAGGGGATGTCCGGATGTATGTGACTGTATGAGGTGCGCATGATACAGGGGGTGTCCGGCTGTACGTGACTGTATGAGGTGCGCATGATACAGGGGGTGTCAGGCTGTATGTGACTGTATGAGGTGCGCATGATACAGGGGGTGTCCGGATGTATGTGACTGTATGAGATGCGCATGATACAGGGGGTGTCCGGCTGTATGTGACTGTATGAGGTGCGCATGATACAGGGGGTGTCCGGCTGTATGTGACTGTATGAGATGCGCATGATACAGGGGGTGTCCGGCTGTATGTGACTGTATGAGGTGCGCATGATACAGGGGGTGTCCGGATGTATGTGACTGTATGAGGTGCACATGATACAGGGGGTGTCCGGCTGTATGTGACTGTATGAGGTGCACATGATACAGGGGGTGTCCGGCTGTATGTGACTGTATGAGGTGCACATGATACAGGGGGTGTCAGGCTGTATGTGACTGTATGAGGTGCGCATGATACAGGGGGTGTCAGGCTGTATGTGACTGTATGAGGTGCACATGATACAGGGGGTGTCAGGCTGTATGTGACTGTATGAGGTGCACATGATACAGGGGATGTCCGGATGTATGTGACTGTATGAGGTGCACATGATACAGGGGATGTCCGGATGTATGTGACTGTATGAGGTGCGCATGATACAGGGGGTGTCCGGCTGTACGTGACTGTATGAGGTGCGCATGATACAGGGGGTGTCAGGCTGTATGTGACTGTATGAGGTGCGCATGATACAGGGGGTGTCAGGCTGTATGTGACTGTATGAGGTGCACATGATACAGGGGGTGTCAGGCTGTACGTGACTGTATGAGGTGCGCATGATACAGGGGTTGTCCGGCTGTATGTGACTGTATGAGGTGCGCATGATACAGGGGGTGTCCGGCTGTATGTGACTGTATGAGGTGCACATGATACAGGGGATGTCCGGCTGTATGTGACTGTATGAGGTGCACATGATACAGGGGGTGTCCGGCTGTATGTGACTGTATGAGGTGCGCATGATACAGGGGGTGTCCGGCTGTATGTGACTGTATGAGGTGCGCATGATACAGGGGGTGTCAGGCTGTATGTGACTGTATGAGGTGCACATGATACAGGGGGTGTCAGGCTGTATGTGACTGTATGAGGTGCACATGATACAGGGGATGTCCGGATGTATGTGACTGTATGAGGTGCACATGATACAGGGGATGTCCGGATGTATGTGACTGTATGAGGTGCACATGATACAGGGGATGTCCGGCTGTATGTGACTGTATGAGGTGCACATGATACAGGGGGTGTCCGGCTGTATGTGACTGTATGAGGTGCGCATGATACAGGGGGTGTCCGGCTGTATGTGACTGTATGAGGTGCGCATGATACAGGGGGTGTCCGGCTGTATGTGACTGTATGAGGTGCGCATGATACAGGGGGTGTCCGGCTGTATGTGACTGTATGAGGTGCACATGATACAGGGGATGTCCGGCTGTATGTGACTGTATGAGGTGCACATGATACAGGGGATGTCCGGCTGTATGTGACTGTATGACGTGCACATGATACAGGGGGTGTCCGGCTGTATGTGACTGTATGAGGTGCACATGATACAGGGGATGTCCGGATGTATGTGACTGTATGAGGTGCGCATGATACAGGGGGTGTCCGGCTGTATGTGACTGTATGAGGTGCGCATGATACAGGGGGTGTCCGGCTGTATGTGACTGTATGAGGTGCACATGATACAGGGGGTGTCAGGCTGTATGTGACTGTATGAGGTGCACATGATACAGGGGGTGTCCGGCTGTACGTGACTGTATGAGGTGCGCATGATACAGGGGGTGTTCAGCTGTATGTGACTGTATGAGGTGCGCATGATACAGGGGGTGTCAGGCTGTACGTGACTGTATGAGGTGCGCATGATACAGGGGGTGTCCGGCTGTATGTGACTGTATGAGGTGCGCATGATACAGGGGGTGTCAGGCTGTATGTGACTATGAGGTGCACATGATACAGGGGTTGTCCGGCTGTATGTGACTGTATGAGGTGCGCATGATACAGGGGTTGTCCGGCTGTATGTGACTGTATGAGGTGCGCATGATACAGGGGGTGTCCGGCTGTATGTGACTATGAGGTGCACATGATACAGGGGTTGTCCGGCTGTATGTGACTGTATGAGGTGCGCATGATACAGGGGGTGTCCGGCTGTATGTGACTGTATGAGGTGCGCATGATACAGGGGGTGTCCGGCTGTATGTGACTGTATGAGGTGCGCATGATACAGGGGGTGTCCGGCTGTATGTGACTGTATGAGGTGCACATGATACAGGGGGTGTCCGGCTGTATGTGACTGTATGAGGTGCGCATGATACAGGGGGTGTCCGGCTGTATGTGACTGTATGAGGTGCGCATGATACAGGGGGTGTCCGGCTGTATGTGACTGTATGAGGTGCCCATGATACAGGGGGTGTCCGGCTGTATGTGACTGTATGAGGTGCACATGATACAGGGGGTGTCAGGCTGTATGTGACTGTATGAGGTGCACATGATACAGGGGGTGTCCGGCTGTACGTGACTGTATGAGGTGCGCATGATACAGGGGGTGTCCGGCTGTATGTGACTGTATGAGGTGCGCATGATACAGGGGGTGTCAGGCTGTATGTGACTATGAGGTGCACATGATACAGGGGTTGTCCGGCTGTATGTGACTGTATGAGGTGCGCATGATACAGGGGTTGTCCGGCTGTATGTGACTGTATGAGGTGCGCATGATACAGGGGGTGTCCGGCTGTATGTGACTATGAGGTGCACATGATACAGGGGTTGTCCGGCTGTATGTGACTGTATGAGGTGCGCATGATACAGGGGGTGTCCGGCTGTATGTGACTGTATGAGGTGCGCATGATACAGGGGGTGTCCGGCTGTATGTGACTGTATGAGGTGCGCATGATACAGGGGGTGTCCGGCTGTATGTGACTGTATGAGGTGCACATGATACAGGGGGTGTCCGGCTGTATGTGACTGTATGAGGTGCGCATGATACAGGGGGTGTCCGGCTGTATGTGACTGTATGAGGTGCGCATGATACAGGGGGTGTCCGGCTGTATGTGACTGTATGAGGTGCCCATGATACAGGGGGTGTCCGGCTGTATGTGACTGTATGAGGTGCACATGATACAGGGGGTGTCAGGCTGTATGTGACTGTATGAGGTGCACATGATACAGGGGGTGTCAGGCTGTATGTGACTGTATGAGGTGCACATGATACAGGGGGTGTCCGGCTGTATGTGACTGTATGAGGTGCGCATGATACAGGGGGTGTCCGGCTGTACGTGACTGTACGAGGTGCGCATGATACAGGGGGTGTCCGGCTGTATGTGACTGTATGAGGTGCGCATGATACAGGGGGTGTTCAGCTGTATGTGACTGTATGAGGTGCACATGATACAGGGGGTGTCCGGCTGTATGTGACTGTATGAGGTGCGCATGATACAGGGGGTGTTCAGCTGTATGTGACTGTATGAGGTGCGCATGATACAGGGGGTGTCCGGCTGTATGTGACTGTATGAGGTGCACATGATACAGGGGGTGTTCAGCTGTATGTGACTGTATGAGGTGCGCATGATACAGGGGGTGTCCGGCTGTATGTGACTGTATGAGGTGCGCATGATACAGGGGGTGTCCGGCTGTATGTGACTGTATGAGGTGCGCATGATACAGGGGGTGTCCGGCTGTACGTGACTGTATGAGGTGCGCATGATACAGGGGGTGTCCGGCTGTATGTGACTGTATGAGATGCGCATGATACAGGGGGTGTCCGGCTGTATGTGACTGTATGAGGTGTGCATGATACAGGGGGTGTCCGGCTGTATGTGACTGTATGAGGTGCGCATGATACAGGGGGTGTCCGGCTGTATGTGACTGTATGAGGTGCGCATGATACAGGGGGTGTCCGGCTGTATGTGACTGTATGAGGTGCGCATGATACAGGGGGTGTCCGGCTGTATGTGACTGTATGAGGTGCACATGATACAGGGGGTGTCCGGCTGTATGTGACTGTATGAGGTGCACATGATACAGGGGGTGTCCGGCTGTATGTGACTGTATGAGATGCGCATGATACAGGGGGTGTCCGGCTGTATGTGACTGTATGAGGTGCGCATGATACAGGGGGTGTCAGGCTGTATGTGACTGTATGAGATGCGCATGATACAGGGGGTGTCCGGCTGTATGTGACTGTATGAGGTGCGCATGATACAGGGGGTGTCCGGCTGTACGTGACTGTATGAGGTGCGCATGATACAGGGGGTGTCCGGCTGTACGTGACTGTATGAGGTGCGCATGATACAGGGGGTGTCCGGCTGTATGTGACTGTATGAGATGCGCATGATACAGGGGGTGTCAGGCTGTATGTGACTGTATGAGATGCGCATGATACAGGGGGTGTCCGGCTGTATGTGACTGTATGAGGTGCACATGATACAGGGGATGTCCGGCTGTATGTGACTGTATGAGGTGCGCATGATACAGGGGGTGTCCGGCTGTATGTGACTGTATGAGGTGCGCATGATACAGGGGGTGTCCGGCTGTATGTGACTGTATGAGGTGCGCATGATACAGGGGGTGTCCGGCTGTACGTGACTGTATGAGGTGCGCATGATACAGGGGGTGTCCGGCTGTATGTGACTGTATGAGGTGCGCATGATACAGGGGGTGTCAGGCTGTATGTGACTGTATGAGATGCGCATGATACAGGGGGTGTCCGGCTGTATGTGACTGTATGAGGTGCACATGATACAGGGGATGTCCGGCTGTATGTGACTGTATGAGGTGCGCATGATACAGGGGATGTCCGGCTGTATGTGACTGTATGAGGTGCGCATGATACAGGGGGTGTCCGGCTGTACGTGACTGTATGAGGTGCGCATGATACAGGGGGTGTCCGGCTGTATGTGACTGTATGAGGTGCGCATGATACAGGGGGTGTCCGGCTGTATGTGACTGTATGAGGTGCGCATGATACAGGGGGTGTCCGGCTGTATGTGACTGTATGAGGTGCGCATGATACAGGGGGTGTCCGGCTGTATGTGACTGTATGAGATGCACATGATACAGGAGGTGTCAGGCTGTATGTGACTGTATGAGGTGCGCATGATACAGGGGGTGTATGGCTGTATGTGACTGTATGAGGTGCGCATGATACAGGGGGTGTCCGGCTGTATGTGACTGTATGAGGTGCGCATGATACAGGGGGTGTCCGGCTGTACGTGACTGTATGAGGTGCGCATGATACAGGGGGTGTCCGGCTGTATGTGACTGTATGAGGTGCGCATGATACAGGGGGTGTCCGGCTGTATGTGACTGTATGAGGTGCACATGATACAGGGGGTGTCCGGCTGTATGTGACTGTATGAGGTGCACATGATACAGGGGGTGTCAGGCTGTATGTGACTGTATGAGATGCACATGATACAGGGGGTGTCCGGCTGTACGTGACTGTATGAGGTGCGCATGATACAGGGGGTGTCAGGCTGTATGTGACTGTATGAGGTGCGCATGATACAGGGGGTGTCAGGCTGTATGTGACTGTATGAGGTGCACATGATACAGGGGGTGTCCGGCTGTACGTGACTGTATGAGGTGCACATGATACAGGAGATGTCCGGCTGTATGTGACTGTATGAGATGCGCATGATACAGGGGGTGTCCGGCTGTATGTGACTGTATGAGGTGCACATGATACAGGGGATGTCCGGCTGTATGTGACTGTATGAGGTGCGCATGATACAGGGGGTGTCAGGCTGTATGTGACTGTATGAGGTGCACATGATACAGGGGGTGTCCGGCTGTATGTGACTGTATGAGGTGCGCATGATACAGGGGGTGTCCGGCTGTATGTGACTGTATGAGGTGCGCATGATACAGGGGGTGTCCGGCTGTACGTGACTGTATGAGGTGCGCATGATACAGGGGGTGTCCGGCTGTATGTGACTGTATGAGGTGCGCATGATACAGGGGGTGTCCGGCTGTATGTGACTGTATGAGGTGCACATGATACAGGGGGTGTCCGGCTGTATGTGACTGTATGAGGTGCACATGATACAGGGGGTGTCAGGCTGTATGTGACTGTATGAGATGCACATGATACAGGGGGTGTCCGGCTGTACGTGACTGTATGAGGTGCGCATGATACAGGGGGTGTCAGGCTGTATGTGACTGTATGAGGTGCGCATGATACAGGGGGTGTCAGGCTGTATGTGACTGTATGAGGTGCACATGATACAGGGGGTGTCCGGCTGTACGTGACTGTATGAGGTGCACATGATACAGGAGATGTCCGGCTGTATGTGACTGTATGAGATGCGCATGATACAGGGGGTGTCCAGCTGTATGTGACTGTATGAGGTGCACATGATACAGGGGATGTCCGGCTGTATGTGACTGTATGAGGTGCGCATGATACAGGGGGTGTACGGCTGTATGTGACTGTATGAGGTGCACATGATACAGGGGGTGTCCGGCTGTATGTGACTGTATGAGGTGCACATGATACAGGGGGTGTCCGGCTGTATGTGACTGTATGAGGTGCACATGATACAGGGGGTGTCCGGCTGTACGTGACTGTATGAGGTGCACATGATACAGGAGATGTCCGGCTGTATGTGACTGTATGAGATGCGCATGATACAGGGGGTGTCCGGCTGTATGTGACTGTATGAGGTGCACATGATACAGGGGGTATCCGGCTGTATGTGACTGTATGAGGTGCACATGATACAGGGGGTGTCCGGCTGTATGTGACTGTATGAGGTGCGCATGATACAGGGGGTGTCCGGCTGTACGTGACTGTATGAGGTGCACATGATACAGGAGGTGTCTGGCTGTAAGTGACTGTATGAGGTGCGCATGATACAGGGGGTGTACGGCTGTACGTGACTGTATGAGGTGCACATGATACAGGGGGTGTCAGGCTGTATGTGACTGTATGAGGTGCGCATGATACAGGGGGTGTACGGCTGTATGTGACTGTATGAGGTGCAAATGATACAGGGGGTGTCAGGCTGTACGTGACTGTATGAGGTGCACATGATACAGGGGGTGTCAGGCTGTATGAGGTGCGCATGATACAGGGGGTGTACGGCTGTATGTGACTGTATGAGGTGCACATGATACAGGGGGTGTCCGGCTGTACGTGACTGTATGAGGTGCACATGATACAGGGGTGTCCGGCTGTATGTGACTATGAGGTGCACATGATACAGGGGATGTCCGGCTGTATGTGACTGTATGAGGTGCGCATGATACAGGGGGTGTCTGGCTGTATGTGACTGTATGAGGTGCACATGATACAGGGGGTATCCAGCTGTACGTGACTGTATGATGTGCACATGATACAGGGGGTGTCCGGCTGTATGTGACTGTATGAGGTGCACATGATACAGGGGGTGTACGGCTGTATGTGACTGTATTAGGTGCACATGATACAGGGGTGTCCGGCTGTATGTGACTGTATGAGGTGCACATGATACAGGGGATGTCCGGCTGTACGTGACTGTATGAGGTGCACATGATACAGGGGATGTCCGGCTGTACGTGACTGTATGAGGTGCACATGATACAGGGGATGTCCGGCTGTACGTGACTGTATGAGGTGCACATGATACAGGGGATGTCCGGCTGTATGTGACTGTATGAGGTGCACATGATACAGGGGGTGTCCGGCTGTATGTGACTGTATGAGGTGCGCATGATACAGGGGGTGTCCGGCTGTATGTGACTGTATGAGGTGCGCATGATACAGGGGGTGTCCGGCTGTACGTGACTGTATGAGGTGCGCATGATACAGGGGATGTCCGGCTGTATGTGACTGTATGAGGTGCACATGATACAGGGGGTGTCTGGCTGTACGTGACTGTATGAGGTGCACATGATACAGGGGGTGTCCGGCTGTATGTGACTATGAGGTGCGCATGATACAGGGGGTGTCTGGCTGTATGTGACTGTATGAGGTGCACATGATACAGGGGGTATCCAGCTGTACGTGACTGTATGAGGTGCACATGATACAGGGGGTGTCTGGCTGTACGTGACTGTATGAGGTGCACATGATACAGGGGGTGTCCGGCTGTACGTGACTGTATGAGGTGCACATGATACAGGGGTGTCCGGCTGTATGTGACTATGAGGTGCACATGATACAGGGGGTGTCTGGCTGTACGTGACTGTATGAGGTGCGCATGATACAGGGGGTGTCTGGCTGTATGTGACTGTATGAGGTGCACATGATACAGGGGGTATCCAGCTGTACGTGACTGTATGATGTGCACATGATACAGGGGGTGTCTGGCTGTACGTGACTGTATGAGGTGCACATGATACAGGGGGTGTCTGGCTGTACGTGACTGTATGAGGTGCACATGATACAGGGGGTGTCCGGCTGTACGTGACTGTATGAGGTGCACATGATACAGGGGTGTCCGGCTGTATGTGACTATGAGGTGCACATGATACAGGGGGTGTCTGGCTGTACGTGACTGTATGAGGTGCGCATGATACAGGGGGTGTCTGGCTGTATGTGACTGTATGAGGTGCACATGATACAGGGGGTATCCAGCTGTACGTGACTGTATGATGTGCACATGATACAGGGGGTGTCTGGCTGTACGTGACTGTATGAGGTGCACATGATACAGGGGGTGTCCGGCTGTACGTGACTGTATGAGGTGCACATGATACAGGGGGTGTCCGGCTGTACGTGACTGTATGAGGTGCACATGATACAGGAGGTGTCAGGCTGTACGTGACTGTATGAGGTGCACATGATACAGGAGGTGTCTGGCTGTATGTGACTGTATGAGGTGCGCATGATACAGGGGGTGTACGGCTGTACGTGACTGTATGAGGTGCACATGATACAGGGGGTATCAGGCTGTATGTGACTGTATGAGGTGCGCATGATACAGGGGGTGTACGGCTGTATGTGACTGTATGAGGTGCACATGATACAGGGGGTGTCAGGCTGTACGTGACTGTATGAGGTGCACATGATACAGGGGGTGTCAGGCTGTATGAGGTGCGCATGATACAGGGGGTGTACGGCTGTATGTGACTGTATGAGGTGCACATGATACAGGGGGTGTCCGGCTGTACGTGACTGTATGAGGTGCACATGATACAGGGGTGTCCGGCTGTATGTGACTATGAGGTGCACATGATACAGGGGATGTCCGGCTGTATGTGACTGTATGAGGTGCGCATGATACAGGGGGTGTCTGGCTGTATGTGACTGTATGAGGTGCACATGATACAGGGGGTATCCAGCTGTACGTGACTGTATGATGTGCACATGATACAGGGGGTGTCCGGCTGTATGTGACTGTATGAGGTGCACATGATACAGGGGGTGTACGGCTGTATGTGACTGTATGAGGTGCACATGATACAGGGGTGTCCGGCTGTATGTGACTATGAGGTGCACATGATACAGGGGGTGTCCGGCTGTACGTGACTGTATGAGGTGCACATGATACAGGGGATGTCCGGCTGTACGTGACTGTATGAGGTGCACATGATACAGGGGATGTCCGGCTGTACGTGACTGTATGAGGTGCACATGATACAGGGGATGTCCGGCTGTATGTGACTGTATGAGGTGCACATGATACAGGGGGTGTCCGGCTGTATGTGACTGTATGAGGTGCGCATGATACAGGGGGTGTCCGGCTGTATGTGACTGTATGAGGTGCGCATGATACAGGGGGTGTCCGGCTGTACGTGACTGTATGAGGTGCGCATGATACAGGGGATGTCCGGCTGTATGTGACTGTATGAGGTGCACATGATACAGGGGGTGTCTGGCTGTACGTGACTGTATGAGGTGCACATGATACAGGGGGTGTCCGGCTGTATGTGACTATGAGGTGCGCATGATACAGGGGGTGTCTGGCTGTATGTGACTGTATGAGGTGCACATGATACAGGGGGTATCCAGCTGTACGTGACTGTATGAGGTGCACATGATACAGGGGGTGTCTGGCTGTACGTGACTGTATGAGGTGCACATGATACAGGGGGTGTCCGGCTGTACGTGACTGTATGAGGTGCACATGATACAGGGGTGTCCGGCTGTATGTGACTATGAGGTGCACATGATACAGGGGGTGTCTGGCTGTACGTGACTGTATGAGGTGCGCATGATACAGGGGGTGTCTGGCTGTATGTGACTGTATGAGGTGCACATGATACAGGGGGTATCCAGCTGTACGTGACTGTATGATGTGCACATGATACAGGGTGTGTCTGGCTGTACGTGACTGTATGAGGTGCACATGATACAGGGGGTGTCCGGCTGTACGTGACTGTATGAGGTGCACATGATACAGGGGTGTCCGGCTGTATGTGACTGTATGAGGTGCACATGATACAGGGGATGTCCGGCTGTACGTGACTGTATGAGGTGCACATGATACAGGGGATGTCCGGCTGTACGTGACTGTATGAGGTGCACATGATACAGGGGATGTCCGGCTGTATGTGACTGTATGAGGTGCACATGATACAGGGGGTGTCCGGCTGTATGTGACTGTATGAGGTGCGCATGATAAAGGGGGTGTCCGGCTGTATGTGACTGTATGAGGTGCGCATGATACAGGGGGTGTCCGGCTGTATGTGACTGTATGAGGTGTGCATGATACAGGGGGTGTCCGGCTGTATGTGACTGTATGAGGTGCACATGATACAGGGGATGTCCGGCTGTATGTGACTGTATGAGGTACGCATGATACAGGGGGTGTCCGGCTGTTCGTGACTGTATGAGGTGCACATGATACAGGGGGTGTCCGGCTGTATGTGACTATGAGATGCGCATGATACAGGGGGTGTCCGGCTGTACGTGACTGTATGAGGTGCACATGATACAGGGGGTGTCCGGCTGTATGTGACTGTATGAGGTGCACATGATACAGGGGGTGTCCGGCTGTATGTGACTGTATGAGGTGCACATGATACAGGGGATGTCCGGCTGTATGTGACTGTATGAGGTGCACATGATACAGGGGGTGTCCGGCTGTATGTGACTGTATGAGGTGCACATGATACAGGGGGTGTCCGGCTGTACGTGACTGTATGAGGTGCGCATGATACAGGGGATGTCCGGCTGTATGTGACTGTATGAGGTGCGCATGATACAGGAGGTGTCCGGCTGTACGTGACTGTATGAGGAGCGCATGATACAGGGGGTGTCCGGCTGTATGTGACTGTATGAGGTGCGCATGATACAGGGGGTATCCGGCTGAATGTGACTGTATGAGGTGCGCATGATACAGGGGGTGTCCGGCTGTATGTGACTGTATGAGGTGCGCATGATACAGGGGGTGTCCGGCTGTACGTGACTGTATGAGGTGCACATGATACAGGGGGTGTCCGGCTGTATGTGACTGTATGAGGTGCGCATGATACAAGGGATGTCCGGCTGTACGTGACTGTATGAGGTGCGCATGATACAAGGGATGTCCGGCTGTACGTGACTGTATGAGGTGCACATGATACAGGGGATGTCCGGCTGTATGTGACTGTATGAGGTGCACATGATACAGGGGATGTCCGGCTGTACGTGACTGTATGAGGTGCACATGATACAGGGGATGTCCGGCTGTACGTGACTGTATGAGGTGCACATGATACAGGAGATGTCCGGCTGTATGTGACTGTATGAGGTGCGCATGATACAGGGGATGTCCGGCTGTACGTGACTGTATGAGGTGCACATGATACAGGGGATGTACGGCTGTACGTAACTGTATGAGGTGCACATGATACAGGGGGTGTCCGGCTGTACGTGACTGTATGAGGTGCACATGATACAGGGGATGTCCGGCTGTACGTGACTGTATGAGGTGCACATGATACAGGAGGTGTCAGGCTGTATGTGACTGTATGAGGTGCACATGATACAGGGGGTGTCCGGCTGTACGTGACTGTATGAGGTGCACATGATACAGGAGGTGTCAGGCTGTATGTGACTGTATGAGGTGCACATGATACAGGGGATGTCCGGCTGTACGTGACTGTATGAGGTGCACATGATACAGGGGGTGTCCGGCTGTATGTGACTGTATGAGGTGCACATGATAAAGGGGGTGTCAGGCTGTATGTGACTGTATGAGGTGCACATGATACAGGGGGTGTCAGGCTGTACGTGACTGTATGAGGTGCACATGATACAGGGGGTGTCAGGCTGTATGTGACTGTATGAGGTGCGCATGATACAGGGGGTGTCCGGCTGTACGTGACTGTATGAGGTGCGCATGATACAGGGGGTGTCCGGCTGTATGTGACTGTATGAGGTGCGCATGATACAGGGGGTGTCCGGCTGTATGTAACTGTATGAGGTGCACATGATACAGGGGGTGTCCGGCTGTATGTGACTGTATGAGGTGCACATGATACAGGGGGTGTCCGGCTGTATGTGACTGTATGAGGTGCACATGATACAGGGGGTGTCCGGCTGTACGTGACTGTATGAGGTGCACATGATACAGGGGGTGTCCGGCTGTACGTGACTGTATGAGGTGCACAAGATACAGGAGGTGTCAGGCTGTATGTGACTGTATGAGGTGCACATGATACAGGGGGTGTCCGGCTGTATGTGACTGTATGAGGTGCACATGATACAGGGGATGTCCGGCTGTACGTGACTGTATGAGGTGCACATGATACAGGGGATGTCCGGCTGTACGTGACTGTATGAGGTGCACATGATACAGGAGATGTCCGGCTGTATGTGACTGTATGAGGTGCGCATGATACAGGGGATGTCCGGCTGTACGTGACTGTATGAGGTGCGCATTATACAGGGGATGTCCGGCTGTATGTGACTGTATGAGGTGCACATGATACATGGGGTGTCCGGCTGTACGTGACTGTATGAGGTGCACATGATACAGGGGATGTCCGGCTGTACGTGACTGTATGAGGTGCACATGATACAGGAGGTGTCAGGCTGTATGTGACTGTATGAGGTGCACATGATACAGGGGGTGTCCGGCTGTACGTGACTGTATGAGGTGCACATGATACAGGAGGTGTCAGGCTGTATGTGACTGTATGAGGTGCACATGATACAGGGGATGTCCGGCTGTACGTGACTGTATGAGGTGCACATGATACAGGGGGTGTCCGGCTGTATGTGACTGTATGAGGTGCACATGATACAGGGGGTGTCAGGCTGTATGTGACTGTATGAGGTGCACATGATACAGGGGGTGTCAGGCTGTACGTGACTGTATGAGTTGCACATGATACAGGGGGTGTCAGGCTGTATGTGACTGTATGAGGTGCGCATGATACAGGGGGTGTCCGGCTGTACGTGACTGTATGAGGTGCGCATGATACAGGGGGTGTCCGGCTGTATGTGACTGTATGAGGTGCGCATGATACAGGGGGTGTCCGGCTGTATGTGACTGTATGAGGTGCGCATGATACAGGGGGTGTCCGGATGTACGTGACTGTATGAGGTGCGCATGATACAGGGGGTGTCCAGCTGTACGTGACTGTATGAGGTGCACATGATACAGGGGGTGTCCGGCTGTACGTGACTGTATGAGGTGCGCATGATACAGGGGGTGTCCGGCTGTACGTGACTGTATGAGGAGCGCATGATACAGGGGGTGTCCGGCTGTACGTGACTGTATGAGATGCACATGATACAGGGGGTGTCAGGCTGTATGTGACTGTATGAGGTGCACATGATACAGGGGGTGTCCGGCTGTACGTGACTGTATGAGGTGCGCATGATACAGGGGGTGTCAGGCTGTATGTGACTGTATGAGGTGCGCATGATACAGGGGGTGTCAGGCTGTATGTGACTGTATGAGGTGCACATGATACAGGGGGTGTCCGGCTGTACGTGACTGTATGAGGTGCACATGATACAGGAGGTGTCCGGCTGTATGTGACTGTATGGGATGCACATGATACAGGGGGTGTCCGGCTGTACGTGACTGTATGAGGTGCACATGATACAGGGGTGTCCGGCTGTATGTGACTATGAGGTGCACATGATACAGGGGGTGTCTGGCTGTACGTGACTGTATGAGGTGCGCATGATACAGGGGGTGTCTGGCTGTATGTGACTGTATGAGGTGCACATGATACAGGGGGTATCCAGCTGTACGTGACTGTATGATGTGCACATGATACAGGGTGTGTCTGGCTGTACGTGACTGTATGAGGTGCACATGATACAGGGGGTGTCCGGCTGTACGTGACTGTATGAGGTGCACATGATACAGGGGTGTCCGGCTGTATGTGACTGTATGAGGTGCACATGATACAGGGGATGTCCGGCTGTACGTGACTGTATGAGGTGCACATGATACAGGGGATGTCCGGCTGTACGTGACTGTATGAGGTGCACATGATACAGGGGATGTCCGGCTGTATGTGACTGTATGAGGTGCACATGATACAGGGGGTGTCCGGCTGTATGTGACTGTATGAGGTGCGCATGATACAGGGGGTGTCCGGCTGTATGTGACTGTATGAGGTGCGCATGATACAGGGGGTGTCCGGCTGTATGTGACTGTATGAGGTGTGCATGATACAGGGGGTGTCCGGCTGTATGTGACTGTATGAGGTGCACATGATACAGGGGATGTCCGGCTGTATGTGACTGTATGAGGTACGCATGATACAGGGGGTGTCCGGCTGTTCGTGACTGTATGAGGTGCACATGATACAGGGGGTGTCCGGCTGTATGTGACTATGAGATGCGCATGATACAGGGGGTGTCCGGCTGTACGTGACTGTATGAGGTGCACATGATACAGGGGGTGTCCGGCTGTATGTGACTGTATGAGGTGCACATGATACAGGGGGTGTCCGGCTGTATGTGACTGTATGAGGTGCACATGATACAGGGGATGTCCGGCTGTATGTGACTGTACGAGGTGCACATGATACAGGGGGTGTCCGGCTGTATGTGACTGTATGAGGTGCACATGATACAGGGGGTGTCCGGCTGTACGTGACTGTATGAGGTGCGCATGATACAGGGGATGTCCGGCTGTATGTGACTGTATGAGGTGCGCATGATACAGGAGGTGTCCGGCTGTACGTGACTGTATGAGGAGCGCATGATACAGGGGGTGTCCGGCTGTATGTGACTGTATGAGGTGCGCATGATACAGGGGGTATCCGGCTGAATGTGACTGTATGAGGTGCGCATGATACAGGGGGTGTCCGGCTGTATGTGACTGTATGAGGTGCGCATGATACAGGGGGTGTCCGGCTGTACGTGACTGTATGAGGTGCACATGATACAGGGGGTGTCCGGCTGTACGTGACTGTATGAGGTGCGCATGATACAAGGGATGTCCGGCTGTACGTGACTGTATGAGGTGCACATGATACAGGGGATGTCCGGCTGTATGTGACTGTATGAGGTGCACATGATACAGGGGATGTCCGGCTGTACGTGACTGTATGAGGTGCACATGATACAGGGGATGTCCGGCTGTATGTGACTGTATGAGGTGCACATGATACAGGGGATGTCCGGCTGTACGTGACTGTATGAGGTGCACATGATACAGGGGATGTCCGGCTGTACGTGACTGTATGAGGTGCACATGATACAGGAGATGTCCGGCTGTATGTGACTGTATGAGGTGCGCATGATACAGGGGATGTCCGGCTGTACGTGACTGTATGAGGTGCACATGATACAGGGGATGTCCGGCTGTATGTAACTGTATGAGGTGCACATGATACAGGGGGTGTCCGGCTGTACGTGACTGTATGAGGTGCACATGATACAGGGGATGTCCGGCTGTACGTGACTGTATGAGGTGCACATGATACAAGAGGTGTCAGGCTGTATGTGACTGTATGAGGTGCACATGATACAGGGGGTGTCCGGCTGTACGTGACTGTATGAGGTGCACATGATACAGGAGGTGTCAGGCTGTATGTGACTGTATGAGGTGCACATGATACAGGGGATGTCCGGCTGTACGTGACTGTATGAGGTGCACATGATACAGGGGGTGTCCGGCTGTATGTGACTGTATGAGGTGCACATGATAAAGGGGGTGTCAGGCTGTATGTGACTGTATGAGGTGCACATGATACAGGGGGTGTCAGGCTGTACGTGACTGTATGAGGTGCACATGATACAGGGGGTGTCAGGCTGTATGTGACTGTATGAGGTGCGCATGATACAGGGGGTGTCCGGCTGTACGTGACTGTATGAGGTGCGCATGATACAGGGGGTGTCCGGCTGTATGTGACTGTATGAGGTGCGCATGATACAGGGGGTGTCCGGCTGTATGTAACTGTATGAGGTGCACATGATACAGGGGGTGTCCGGCTGTACGTGACTGTATGAGGTGCACATGATACAGGGGGTGTCCGGCTGTATGTGACTGTATGAGGTGCACATGATACAGGGGGTGTCCGGCTGTACGTGACTGTATGAGGTGCACATGATACAGGAGGTGTCAGGCTGTATGTGACTGTATGAGGTGCACATGATACAGGGGGTGTCCGGCTGTATGTGACTGTATGAGGTGCACATGATACAGGGGATGTCCGGCTGTACGTGACTGTATGAGGTGCACATGATACAGGGGATGTCCGGCTGTACGTGACTGTATGAGGTGCACATGATACAGGAGATGTCCGGCTGTATGTGACTGTATGAGGTGCGCATGATACAGGGGATGTCCGGCTGTACGTGACTGTATGAGGTGCACATGATACAGGGGATGTCCGGCTGTACGTGACTGTATGAGGTGCACATGATACAGGGGGTGTCCGGCTGTACGTGACTGTATGAGGTGCACATGATACAGGGGATGTCCGGCTGTACGTGACTGTATGAGGTGCACATGATACAGGAGGTGTCAGGCTGTATGTGACTGTATGAGGTGCACATGATACAGGGGGTGTCCGGCTGTACGTGACTGTATGAGGTGCACATGATACAGGAGGTGTCAGGCTGTATGTGACTGTATGAGGTGCACATGATACAGGGGATGTCCGGCTGTACGTGACTGTATGAGGTGCACATGATACAGGGGGTGTCCGGCTGTATGTGACTGTATGAGGTGCACATGATACAGGGGGTGTCAGGCTGTATGTGACTGTATGAGGTGCACATGATACAGGGGGTGTCAGGCTGTACGTGACTGTATGAGGTGCACATGATACAGGGGGTGTCAGGCTGTATGTGACTGTATGAGGTGCGCATGATACAGGGGGTGTCCGGCTGTACGTGACTGTATGAGGTGCGCATGATACAGGGGGTGTCCGGCTGTATGTGACTGTATGAGGTGCGCATGATACAGGGGGTGTCCGGCTGTATGTGACTGTATGAGGTGCGCATGATACAGGGGGTGTCCGGATGTACGTGACTGTATGAGGTGCGCATGATACAGGGGGTGTCCGGCTGTACGTGACTGTATGAGGTGCGCATGATACAGGGGGTGTCCGGCTGTACGTGACTGTATGAGGTGCGCATGATACAGGGGGTGTCCGGCTGTACGTGACTGTATGAGGAGCGCATGATACAGGGGGTGTCCGGCTGTACGTGACTGTATGAGGTGCACATGATACAGGGGGTGTCAGGCTGTATGTGACTGTATGAGGTGCACATGATACAGGGGGTGTCCGGCTGTACGTGACTGTATGAGGTGCGCATGATACAGGGGGTGTCAGGCTGTATGTGACTGTATGAGGTGCGCATGATACAGGGGGTGTCAGGCTGTATGTGACTGTATGAGGTGCACATGATACAGGGGGTGTCCGGCTGTACGTGACTGTATGAGGTGCACATGATACAGGAGGTGTCCGGCTGTATGTGACTGTATGAGATGCACATGATACAGGGGGTGTCCGGCTGTACGTGACTGTATGAGGTGCACATGATACAGGAGGTGTCCGGCTGTATGTGACTGTATGAGGTGCACATGATACAGGGGGTGTCAGGCTGTATGTGACTGTATGAGGTGCACATGATACAGGGGGTGTCCGGCTGTACGTGACTGTATGAGGTGCACATGATACAGGGGATGTCCGGCTGTACGTGACTGTATGAGGTGCACATGATACAGGGGGTGTCAGGCTGTATGTGACTGTATGAGGTGCGCATGATACAGGGGGTTTCAGGCTGTACGTGACTGTATGAGGTGCACATGATACAGGGGGTGTCCGGCTGTACGTGACTGTATGAGGTGCACATGATACAGGAGGTGTCCGGCTGTACGTGACTGTATGAGGTGCACATGATACAGGGGGTGTCCGGCTGTATGTGACTGTATGAGGTGCACATGATACAGGGGGTGTCCTGGCTGTACGTGACTGTATGAGGTGCACATGATACAGGGGGTGTCCGGCTGTATGTGACTGTATGAGGTGCACATGATACAGGGGGTGTCCGGCTGTATGTGACTGTATGAGGTGCGCATGATACAGGGGTTGTCCGGCTGTATGTGACTGTATGAGGTGCGCATGATACAGGGGGTGTCCGGCTGTATGTGACTATGACGTGCGCATGATACAGGGGTTGTCCGGCTGTATGTGACTATGACGTGCGCATGATACAGGGGTTGTCCGGCTGTATGTGACTGTATGAGTTGCGCATGATACAGCAGGTGTCTGGCTGTATGTGACTGTATGAGGTGCACATGATACAGGGGTTGTCCGGCTGTATGTGACTGTATGAGGTGCGCATGATACAGGGGGTGTCCGGCTGTATGTGACTGTATGAGGTGCGCATGATACAGGGGGTGTCCGGCTGTATGTGACTGTATGAGGTGCGCATGATACAGGGGGTGTCCGGCTGTATGTGACTGTATGAGGTGCGCATGATACAGGGGGTGTCCGACTGTATGAGGTGCGCATGATACAGGGGGTGTCCGGCTGTATGTGACTATGAGTTGCGCATGATACAGGGGGTGTCCGGCTGTATGTGACTGTATGAGGTGCGCATGATACAGGGGGTGTCCGGCTGTACGTGACTGTATGAGGTGCGCATGATACAGGGGGTGTCCGGCTGTATGTGACTATGAGATGCGCATGATACAGGGGGTGTCCGGCTGTACGTGACTGTATGAGGTGCGCATGATACAGGGGGTGTCCGGCTGTATGTGACTATGAGATGCGCATGATACAGGGGGTGTCCGGCTGTATGTGACTGTATGAGGTGCACATGATACAGGGGGTGTCCGGATGTACGTGACTGTATGAGGTGCGCATGATACAGGGGGTGTCCGGCTGTATGTGACTGTCATGATGTATTTTACCTTCTCACTGTATTTGCTGTAATACTATGTCAGGATGTGATGTCACTTTCCTTTGGTTGTACTTACTGAACACTTTGAAATGTCTTGGGATGTAAGTAACCATACCTTCCCCCCATCTCCTGTGTCTCTGGGCCCATAATGCAATTATCTCTTGTCCACACAGCCAGGGGAACTTCTCATTGTTTCGTAAGCAGTGGATAACGCCAACTACACAAACCTGTAGACATCTCGGAGCCAACCTTCTAGAATCTTCTAGTGGGCCCAACCATTGCATAGACCCCTACCCTTGAGGGGCGGGCCCACGAGCTCAAACAATTCACTCCTGTTTCTAAATGCAGTTGGGAGTTGAGTTTTTGAAGAGGAAGGGAGCGAGATCTGAATCTGTGGACAGACCTCGCCGTCCAGTGGATTGTGTGGGATTTCTGGGACTCTGAAAAGGACTATTACGTTGTGATCTGGCACTTTGGATTATCGGGAGGTGCCCCCGAATCTGTTTTATTTGGACTTGTCGTGTGCTGTTCCTGTATTCCTGTTAGTAAACCTGTTGGATCATCCTCGGCCTGTTGTCTCTCTTTGCTCTGATGTACACCCCGTCACAAACTGGTGGCAGCGGCGGGATCAGAGCAGAAGAAATGGAGGACAACAGCCAATCGACGTCTGAAACCAGAACCTCAGGATACAGGAACTGGACTGTGGCGAGTCTACAAACAAAGGCCCGTGAATTAGGTGTCGGCTACAAAGGACTCTCTAAGGAGCAACTAATTGAGGCATTGGAACACGCTTGCCTGCAAGATGGCACCGAGGAACAATTTCCACAGCAAGGGGAGCAAAGACGGGAGCCGGAGGTGAATACCCAAAAAAGTCAATGGGTTGTGTGGTACAAGGAAAAGATGGCACTGCTTGGAGATGAGGCCACCATAGAAGATAAGAGGGAGGCCATGCGTGGAGCTGAAGAGAAGGAGTGCAGGATGGAGGAGATGGCATTGCTGGATAAGCAGCTCGCTGTGGAAGCCGCGAGAGGTTCCAGACAGACTGTAACCCCAGCACCCATCATGAGGGAACTTCCCAGAGTGTCCCGCAAAGACTTCAAGCAGTTTAATGAGGCTGCTGGTGACATTGAGGGCTTCTTCCAGGACTTTGAGCATCAGTGTCGATTAATGGAAGTCCCAGAAAGGGAGCGCGTCCGGCATCTGGTTGGGCTCTTAGAGGGTGGAGCTGCTGCAGCCTATAGAGCTATGGACCCTCGGTGGAACTGTGAGTATGCGGATATTAAACAGACTATTCTAGAACATTATGCTGTAACGCCAGACACTTACAGGACTCAGTTCCGTACTCTAGCATGTGATGAGGAAGTGTCCTTCAAGATGTATGCCCACAAACTCAAACATCTGTGGCATCGTTGGTTGGAGGCAGAGGAGGCCTTAACCTTGGAGACCGTCCTCCAGGTCCTCCTAAAAGAGCAGTTTTACTTCAAGTGCCCCGCTGAGATCCGGGAATGGGTGCGTGAAAGGAGACCAGCCACTGTGGAGGAAGCTGCAGCTCTAGCTGATGAGGCTCTCACCATCAAGCCTCAGTGGAAAAAACTACTACCCAGTGAGAAAAAAAACACCAACCCCCCAACGCTGGTGGCCCCTGGTCCTTCTGGCCCCAATGTTCACCATCACCCTAGACCGTCAACTCATGGGGACCTTCGTGTGACTGTGCCTCGCATTACTCATGCTCCACCTTTGGGAATACGACGCGGAGGAAGAATCCCAGAGCGCAGATGTTATGGATGTGGGCAGCCTGGGCACATGCAATTCCAATGTCCAGGTGTTCGTAGACAGAACAGCTACAGACCGCCTTTGCCTGTTCATTACCTACAGACACCTTCACCAGGAGAAGAGCTGGATTCTGTGCCTGATGACTTGCCAAGTGACTCAGATATCCTGGCTCCCCTACCCGGAGTCTATGGGGTGCGAGCTCCAGCCACCTGTTCTTCTGATCTTCAGGACAAACATCTACAGGAGGTCGTGCTGGATGGCCAAAAAGTTGTTGGCTTCCGTGACACTGGGGCTTTCCTCACCATAGCCGATCCCCGAGTAATTCAACCACAAGCAATTCAAAAGGGACCAGGAATTGCCATTGAACTGGCAGGAGGTACCCAGAGATATATTCCAAGAGCGAGTGTGACCCTGGATTATGGCTTTGGGGCAAAACAATGTGTGGTCGGTGTGATGAGCGGCCTCCCTGCAGACGTTCTTCTAG
Source organism: Anomaloglossus baeobatrachus (assembly GCF_048569485.1). Classification (NCBI taxonomy): domain Eukaryota; kingdom Metazoa; phylum Chordata; class Amphibia; order Anura; family Aromobatidae; genus Anomaloglossus; species Anomaloglossus baeobatrachus. The sequence goes on along the minus strand of NC_134354.1, from coordinate 2,301,446 downwards.
GAAATGATGTGGGGAATCTTCATTGCCACTTTGTCGGTGCGGTAACCAGAAGTCAAGCCAAGAGAGCAGCCCATGTGGACGTGTACAACCCATCCATGGAACTGAGGCCACCAGAACTGCCATTACAGCCGGTGAGTGATTCTTCTTGTGGGGATAATATGAATGTTACTTGGGATAAAGTTCAGTTTAGACAAGAAGTAGAGACTGACCCCACCCTTGCTAGTTTTAGAACTCGGGCTGAAATAGGGCAGCTAGGGGAAAACGGAGAAAGAATTATCAGAGAAAATGGACTTCTGTATCGGGTTGCCAATGCCGACTCCCTAGATAAGCCCTGGACTTATAGCAAACAGCTGATTGTTCCTCAGAAGTACAGAATTCCCCTATTACACCTGGCTCATGACATTCCTACGGCTGGCCATCAAGGCAAAACCCGCACCGAGAGACGATTGACTCAAACTTTTTATTGGCCGGGGATTTCCCAAGCAGTGGCGCATTTCTGCCGAACTTGTGACATATGTCAGCGTAGAGGGCGACCCGGAGATCACCCAAAGGCACCCCTGCAACCGCTCCCTATAATAGAAGAACCCTTTCAAAGAGTAGCTGTTGATATCATTGGACCTCTGGCTAAACCAAGTAAATCTGGAAAGCAGTACATTCTCACTGTTGTGGACTACGCCACCCGATATCCAGAAGCCGTGGCCTTGTCAAGTATCTCTGCAGCCAAGGTGGCCGAGGCCTTGGTTATTATTTTTACCAGAGTAGGATTCCCCAGTGAGATCTTGTCGGACCAAGGCTCCCAGTTTATGTCAGAGTTGGTCCAGTGTCTGTGGCGCACCTGTGGAGTACGAGCGATCCGAACGACCCCGTATCATCCCCAAACAAATGGACTTTGTGAACGATTCAAGGCACTCTGAAGAATATGCTGAGGGCCTTCACGGACCGAGATTCAGACTGGGAGAAGTACCTACCCCATCTCTTGTTTGCCTATCGGGAAGTTCCCCAGGAGTCCACTGGGTTCTCCCCCTTTGAACTACTCTATGGAAGAAAGGTCCGAGGACCCTTAACCCTGCTCAAGGAATACTGGAAGGGGCAAGTTGAAGATACAGGAACCCCTGTTGTCCCTTATGTCCTAAAGCTGCGAGAAACCTTGGCCCAACTTGCTAGTTTTGCACAGAGTCATTTGCGTATGGCTCAAACCAGACAGAAGACATGGTATGACCGTAACGCACGCTATCGGGAGTTTGTAGAAGGACAACAAGTCTTAATGATTGTTCCCCATCGGCAGAATAAACTGCAGACCACATGGGAGGGTCCCTTCCGGGTTCTCAGAAAACTGAATGATACCAATTACCTTCTTGCTTTAGATGATCAGGGGCTAAGGCAAAAGACTGTCCAAGTGAATATGATTAAGGAGTACCATGACCGGAACATTCCAATGATAGCAAGCTGTCGGTTGGCTTCAGAAGATGGTCAAGAGGATGAGGACTCTCTACCTGATCTCGTGGAAGCAGCGAGAGCCCCATCCACTGTGGAACAGGTTCCCCTGGGAGATTACCTGGACTCCTTACAGAAAATCCAGATGCTGGAAGTGCTTCAACAGAGACGGGCTGCTTTCTCATCCCAACCAGGTCGAACCACCGTCACCCAACATCATGTGGACACTCAGGGCATCCGTCCCATACAACTGGCTCCTTACCGGGTACCTGAATCAGTTCGAAACACCATGCAGCACGAACTGGAGGAGATGTTACAGCTTGGGGTAATCCAGGCCTCCCATAGCCCTTGGGCCTCCCCTGTGGTGTTAGTACCCAAGAAGGATGGGAGTACTCGATTTTGTGTGGACTATCGGCGACTAAACGACCATACCGTCAGCAATCCTTACCCAATGCCTCGTATTGACGAACTTCTAGACCGACTGGCTGGGTCCCGATATGTCACTACCTTGGATCTCAGTAAGGGATACTGGCAGATCCCTCTAACGGATGAAGGGAGAGAACGGTCCGCTTTTATAACCCCCTTTGGTCTGTATGAATTTCTAAGCATGCCTTTTGGAATGAAAAATGCCCCGGCCACCTTCCAGAGAATGGTGGATCAGATCCTCCGGGGATGTGATGACTTTGCTTGTGCCTACTTGGATGATATCGCCGTCTTCAGCCACACATGGGAGGAACATCTGAATCAAGTAGCCATTATTTTGGACCTGATTCTTGCAGCCGGCCTAACTATTCGACCCGATAAATGCCAATTGGGGATGGGGGAAGTCCAGTACCTAGGACATAGAGTGGGAGGAGGGAAGCTCCGACCTGAGCCTGCCAAAATCCAGGCTATTAGAGACTGGCCTGTACCCCAAACTAAGAAACAAGTTATGGCTTTTCTGGGCACTGCCAGTTATTACCGAAAATTTGTTTCTCATTTCAGTACTGTGGCCAAGCCTCTTACCGACCTGACCAAGAAAACAATGCCCCGGCTGGTGATCTGGACTCCAGCCTGTGATGAGGCTTTTAACCGGCTGAAGGATGCTTTGATCTGCGATCCTGTCCTGGCTGCTCCAGACTACAAGCGGAGATTTATTGTGCAGACGGACGCCTCTGCTTATGGACTGGGAGCTGTCCTCAGCCAGGTGAATGCAGCTGGGGACGAGCACCCCATCGCCTATCTCAGCCGGAAACTGCTGGACCGAGAAGTGGCCTATGCAACTGTTGAGAAGGAATGTCTGGCTGTAGTGTGGGCCCTTAAGAAACTACGGCCGTATCTGTATGGACGGGAATTCACTGTGGTTACTGATCACAATCCCCTCACCTGGCTGAACAGAGTCTCTGGGGACAATGGACGCTTACTGCGATGGAGCCTGGCTCTGCAGCCCTATAACTTTACCATACAATATAGAAGGGGCAGCCAACACCAAAATGCAGATGGACTGTCCAGGCAAGAGGAGCCCTGAGTCCTGTCAGCCATGCCTGCGTGTACTTAACCAGCGACCTGTAGAGGTCCCTAGTACGTACACAAGTTGGGAGGGGAAGGAATTGTCATGATGTATTTTACCTTCTCACTGTATTTGCTGTAATACTATGTCAGGATGTGATGTCACTTTCCTTTGGTTGTACTTACTGAACACTTTGAAATGTCTTGGGATGTAAGTAACCATACCTTCCCCCCATCTCCTGTGTCTCTGGGCCCATAATGCAATTATCTCCTGTCCACACAGCCAGGGGAACTTCTCATTGTTTCGTAAGCAGTGGATAACGCCAACTACACAAACCTGTAGACATCTCGGAGCCAACCTTCTAGAATCTTCTAGTGGGCCCAACCATTGCATAGACCCCTACCCTTGAGGGGCGGGCCCACGAGCTCAAACAATTCACTCCTGTTTCTAAATGCAGTTGGGAGTTGAGTTTTTGAAGAGGAAGGGAGCGAGATCTGAATCTGCGGACAGACCTCGCCGTCCAGTGGATTGTGTGGGATTTCTGGGACTCTGAAAAGGACTATTACGTTGTGATCTGGCACTTTGGATTATCGGGAGGTGCCCCCGAATCTGTTTTATTTGGACTTGTCGTGTGCTGTTCCTGTATTCCTGTTAGTAAACCTGTTGGATCATCCTCGGCCTGTTGTCTCTCTTTGCTCTGATGTACACCCCGTCACAGTGACTATGAGATGCGCATGATACAGGGGGTGTCCGGCTGTATGTGACTGTATGAGGTGCATATGATACAGGGGGTGTCCGGATGTATGTGACTGTATGAGGAGCGCATGATACAGGGGTTGTCCGGCTGTATGTGACTGTATGAGGTGCGCATGATACAGGGGGTGTCTGGCTGTATGTGACTGTATGAAGTGCACATGATACAGGGGGTGTCCGGCTGTATGTGACTGTATGAGATGCGCATGATACAGGGGGTGTCCTGGCTGTACGTGACTGTATGAGATGCGCATGATACAGGGGGTGTCCGGCTGTATGTGACTGTATGAGGTGCGCATGATACAGGGGGTGTCTGGCTGTATGTGACTGTATGAGGTGCACATGATACAGGGGTTGTCCGGCTGTATGTGACTGTATGAGGTGCGCATGATACAGGGGGTGTCCGGCTGTATGTGACTGTATGAGGTGCGCATGATACAGGGGGTGTCCGGCTGTATGTGACTGTATGAGGTGCGCATGATACAGGGGGTGTCTGGCTGTATGTGACTGTATGAAGTGCACATGATACAGGGGGTGTCCGGCTGTATGTGACTGTATGAGATGCGCATGATACAGGGGGTGTCCTGGCTGTACGTGACTGTATGAGATGCGCATGATACAGGGGGTGTCCGGCTGTATGTGACTGTATGAGGTGCGCATGATACAGGGGGTGTCTGGCTGTATGTGACTGTATGAGGTGCACATGATACAGGGGTTGTCCGGCTGTATGTGACTGTATGAGGTGCGCATGATACAGGGGGTGTCCGGCTGTATGTGACTGTATGAGGTGCGCATGATACAGGGGGTGTCCGGCTGTATGTGACTGTATGAGGTGCGCATGATACAGGGGGTGTCCGACTGTATGAGGTGCGCATGATACAGCGGGTGTCCGGCTGTATGTGACTATGAGTTGCGCATGATACAGGGGGTGTCCGGCTGTATGTGACTATGAGGTGCGCATGATACAGGGGGTGTCCGGCTGTATGTGACTATGAGATGCGCATGATACAGGGGGTGTCCGGCTGTACGTGACTGTATGAGGTGCGCATGATACAGGGGGTGTCCGGCTGTATGTGACTATGAGATGCGCATGATACAGGGGGTGTCCGGCCGTATGTGACTGTATGAGGTGCGCATGATACAGGGGGTGTCCGGATGTATGTGACTATGAGATGCACATGATACAGGGGGTGTCCGGCTGTATGTGACTGTATGAGGTGCGCATGATACAGGGGGTGTCCGGCTGTATGTGACTGTATGAGGTGCACATGATACAGGGGGTGTCCGGATGTATGTGACTGTATGAGGAGAGCATGATACAGGGGTTGTCCGGCTGTATGTGACTGTATGAGGTGCGCATGATACAGGGGGTGTCTGGCTGTATGTGACTGTATGAAGTGCACATGATACAGGGGGGGTCCGGCTGTACGTGACTGTATGAGATGCGCATGATACAGGGGGTGTCCTGGCTGTACGTGACTGTATGAGATGCGCATGATACAGGGGGTGTCCTGGCTGTACGTGACTGTATGAGATGCGCATGATACAGGGGTTGTCCAGCTGTATGTGACTATGAGATGCGCATGATACAGGGGGTGTCCGGCTGTATGTGACTATGAGGTGCGCATGATACAGGGGGTGTCCGGCTGTACGTGACTGTATGAGGTGCACATGATACAGGGGGTGTCAGGCTGTATGTGACTGTATGAGGTGCACATGATACAGGGGATGTCCGGCTGTACGTGACTGTATGAGGTGCACATGATACAGGGGGTGTCCGGCTGTATGTGACTGTATGAGGTGCACATGATAAAGGGGGTGTCAGGCTGTATGTGACTGTATGAGGTGCGCATGATACAAGGGGTGTCCGGCTGTATGTGACTATGAGGTGCGCATGATACAGGGGTGTCTGGCTGTATGTGACTATGAGGTGCGCATGATACAGGGGGTGTCCGGCTGTATGTGACTATGAGGTGCGCATGATACAGGGGTTGTCCGGCTGTATGTGATGTGAGACTGTGACCGGGGTTATCTATGACGGCCGGTATGTCTCGCCCCGGTTGTGCTCACTCCATGATAGAAAGTAAATCCACTCTAGGGTTAATGCTGTTTCCCTACAGGCTGAAGGAAGGGTTAAATAGAATCAGGAACAAGGGCAGGTGCGCCGGGTGTGAGGGAGTGATCACAACTCCCTGAGTTCTCTGCTGGAGAGGCACATGTATATTGTTGTGGACTTTTGTTTGGATTAAAACCGTGTGCTGTGAACCTTAATGCCTGGATCCCGTGTCTTCTGCTGCGCAGCCGACCACGCTACCTCACTGTGACTATGAGGTGCGCATGATACAGGGGGTGTCCGGCTGTATGTGACTATGACGTGCGCATGATACAGGGGGTGTCCAGCTGTATGTGACTATGAGGTGCGCATGATACAGGGGGTGTCCAGCTGTATGTGACTATGAGGTGCGCATGATACAGGGGGTGTCCGGCTGTATGTGACTATGAGGTGCGCATGATACAGGGGGTGTCCGGCTGTACGTGACTGTATGAGGTGCGCATGATACAGGGGGTGTCCGGCTGTATGTGACTATGAGATGCGCATGATACAGGGGGTCTATGGCTGTACGTGACTGTATGAGGTGCGCATGATACAGGGGGTGTCCGGCTGTACGTGACTGTATGAGGTGCGCATGATACAGGGGGTGTCCGGCTGTACGTGACTATGAGATGCGCATGATACAGGGGGTGTCCGGCTGTATGTGACTGTATGAGGTGCGCATGATACAGGGGGTGTCCGGCTGTATGTGACTGTATGAGGTGCACATGATAAAGGGGGTGTCCGGCTGTATGTGACTATGACGTGCGCATGATACAGGGGGTGTCCGGCTGTATGTGACTATGAGATGCGCATGATACAGGGGGTGTCCGGCTGTATGTGACTGTATGAGGTGCGCATGATACAGGGGGTGTCCGGCTGTATGTGACTATGAGATGCGCATGATACAGGGAGTGTCCGGCTGTATGTGACTATGAGATGCGCATGATACAGGGGGTGTCCGGCTGTATGTGACTATGACGTGCGCATGATACAGGGGGTGTCCGGCTGTATGTGACTATGACATGCGCATGATACAGGGGGTGTCCAGCTGTATGTGACTATGAGGTGCGCATGATACAGGGGGTGTCCGGCTGTATGTGACTATGAGGTGCGCATGATACAGGGGGTGTCCGGCTGTATGTAACTATGAGATGCGCATGATACAGGGGGTGTCCGGCTGTATATGACTATGAGGTGCGCATGATACAGGGGGTGTCCGGCTGTATGTGACTATGACGTGCGCATGATACAGGGGGTGTTCAGCTGTATGTGACTATGAGGTGCGCATGATACAGGGGGTGTCCGGCTGTATGTGACTGTATGAGATGCGCATGATACAGGGGGTGTCCTGGCTGTACGTGACTGTATGAAATGCGCATGATACAGGGGGTGTCCGGCTGTATGTGAGTATGAGGTGCGCATGATACAGGGGTGTCCGGCTGTATGTGACTATGAGGTGCGCATGATACAGGGGGTGTCCGGCTGTATGTGACTATGAGGTGCGCATGATACAGGGGTTGTCCAGCTGTATGTGACTATGAGATGCACATGATACAGGGGTGTCCGGCTGTATGTGACTATGAGGTGCGCATGATACAGGGGGTGTCCGGCTGTATGTGACTATGAGATGCGCATGATACAGGGGGTGTCCGGCTGTACGTGACTGTATGAGGTGCGCATGATGCAGGGGGTGTCCGGCTGTATGTGACTATGAGATGCGCATGATACAGGGGGTGTATGGCTGTATGTGACTGTATGAGGTGCGCATGATACAGGGGATGTCCGGCTGTACGTGACTGTATGAGGTGCGCATGATACAGGGGGTGTCCGGCTGTATGTGACTATGAGATGCGCATGATACAGGGGGTGTCCGGCTGTATGTGACTGTATGAGGTGCGCATGATACAGGGGGTGTCCGGATGTACGTGACTATGAGGTGCGCATGATACAGGGGTTGTCCAGCTGTATGTGACTATGAGATGCACATGATACAGGGGTGTCCGGCTGTATGTGACTATGAGGTGCACATGATACAGGGGGTGTCCGGCTGTATGTGACTATGAGGTGCGCATGATACAGGGGTTGTCCAGCTGTATGTGACTATGAGATGCGCATGATACAGGGGGTGTCCAGCTGTATGTGACTATGAGGTGCGCATGATACAGGGGGAGTCCGGCTGTATGTGACTGTATGAGGTGCGCATGATACAGGGGGAGTCCGGCTGTATGTGACTGTATGAGGTGCGCATGATGCATGGGGTATCCGGCTGTACGTGACTGTATGAGGTGCGCATGATACAGGGGTGTCCGGCTGTACGCGACTGTATGAGGTGCGCATGATACAGGGGGTATCCGGCTGTACGTGACTGTATGAGGTGCGCATGATACAGGGGGTATCCGGCTGTACGTGACTGTATGAGGAGCGCATGATACAGGAGGTGTCCGGCTGTATGTGACTGTATGAGGTGCGCATGATACAGGGGGTGTCCGGCTGTACGTGACTGTATGAGGTGCGCATAATACAGGGGGTATCCGGCTGTACGTGACTGTATGAGGTGCGCATGATACAGGGGGTGTCTGGCTGTATGAGGTGCGCATGATACAGGGGGTGTCCGGCTGTACGTGACTGTATGAGGTGCGCATGATACAGGGGGTGTCCGGCTGTACGCGACTGTATGAGGTGCGCATGATACAGGGGGTGTCCGGCTGTACGCGACTGTATGAGGTGCGCATGATACAGGGGGTGTTTGGCTGTATGTGACTGTATGAGGTGCGCATGATACAGGGGGTGTCCTGCTGTACGTGACTGTATGAGGTGTGCATGATACAGGGGGTGTCCGGCTGTACGTGACTGTATGAGATGCGCATGATACAGGGGGTGTCCGGCTGTATGTGACTATGAGGTGCGCATGATACAGGGGGTGTCCGGCTGTACGTGACTGTATGAGGTGCGCATGATACAGGGGTTGTCCGGCTGTATGCGACTGTATGAGGTGCGCGTGATACAGGGGTTGTCCGGCTGTATGCGACTGTATGAGGTGCGCATGATACAGGGGTTGTCCGGCTGTATGCGACTGTATGAGGTGCGCGTGATACAGGGGTTGTCCGGCTGTATGCGACTGTATGAGGTGCGCATGATACAGGGGGTGTCCGGCTGTATGTGACTGTATAAGGTGCGCATGATACAGCGGGTGTCAGGCTGTATGTGACTGTATGAGGTGCGCATGATACAGGGGGTGTCCGGCTGTATGTGACTATGAGGTGCGCATGATACAGGGGGTGTCCGGCTGTATGTGACTATGAGGTGCGCATGATACAGGGGTTGTCCGGCTGTATGTGACTATGAGATGCGCATGATACAGGGGGTGTCCGGCTGTATGTGACTGTATGAGGTGCGCATGATACAGGGGGTGTCCGGCTGTACGTGACTGTATGAGGTGTGCATGATACAGGGGGTGTCCGGCTGTACGTGACTGTATGAGATGCGCATGATACAGGGGGTGTCCGGCTGTATGTGACTATGAGGTGCGCATGATACAGAGGGTGTCCGGCTGTACGTGACTGTATGAGGTGCGCATGATACAGGGGTTGTCCGGCTGTATGCGACTGTATGAGGTGCGCGTGATACAGGGGTTGTCCGGCTGTATGCGACTGTATGAGGTGCGCATGATACAGGGGTTGTCCGGCTGTATGCGACTGTATGAGGTGCGCGTGATACAGGGGTTGTCCGGCTGTATGCGACTGTATGAGGTGCGCATGATACAGGGGATGTCCGGCTGTATGTGACTGTATAAGGTGCGCATGATACAGCGGGTGTCAGGCTGTATGTGACTGTATGAGGTGCGCATGATACAGGGGGTGTCCGGCTGTATGTGACTATGAGGTGCGCATGATACAGGGGGTGTCCGGCTGTATGTGACTATGAGGTGCGCATGATACAGGGGTTGTCCGGCTGTATGTGACTATGAGATGCGCATGATACAGGGGGTGTCCGGCTGTATGTGACTATGAGGTGCGCATGATACAGGAGGTGTCCGGCTGTATGTGACTATGAGATGCGCATGATACAGGAGGTGTCCGGCTGTATGTGACTATGAGATGCGCATGATACAGGGGGTGTCCGGCTGTATGTGACTATGAGGTGCGCATGATACAGGGGGTGTCCAGCTGTATGTGACTATGACATGCGCATGATACAGGGGGTGTCCGGCTGTATGTGACTAAGAGGTGCGCATGATACAGGGGGTGTCCGGCTGTATGTGACTATGAAATGCGCATGATACAGGGGGTGTCCAGCTGTATGTGACTAAGAGGTGCGCATGATACAGGGGGTGTCCGGCTGTATGTGACTATTAGATGCGCATGATACAGGGGGTGTCCGGCTGTATGTGACTGTATGAGGTGCGCATGATACATGGGGTGTCCGGCTGTATGTGACTATGACGTGCGCATGATACAGGGGGTGTCCAGCTGTATGTGACTATGAGGTGCGCATGATACAGGGGGTGTCCGGCTGTATGTGACTATGAGGTGCGCATGATACAGGGGGTGTCCGGCTGTACGTGACTGTATGAGGTGCGCATGATACAGGGGGTGTCCGGCTGTATGTGACTATGAGATGCGCATGATACAGGGGGTGTCAGGCTGTATGTGACTGTATGAGGTGCGCATGATACAGGGGGTGTATGGCTGTACGTGACTGTATGAGGTGCGCATGATACAGGGGGTGTCCGGCTGTACGTGACTGTATGAGGTGCGCATGATACAGGGGGTGTCCGGCTGTATGTGACTGTATGAGGTGCGCATGATACAGGGGGTGTCCGGATGTACGTGACTGTATGAGGTGCACATGATACAGGGGGTGTCCGGCTGTATGTGACTGTATGAGATACGCCTGATACAGGGGGTGTCCTGGCTGTACGTGACTGTATGAGATGCGCATGATACAGGGGGTGTCCGGCTGTATGTGACTATGAGGTGCGCATGATACAGGGGTGTCCGACTGTATGTGACTATGAGGTGCGCATGATACAGGGGGTGTCCGGCTGTATGTGACTATGAGGTGCGCATGATACAGGGGGTGTCCGGCTGTATGTGACTATGAGGTGCGCATGATACAGGGGTTGTCCAGCTGTATGTGACTATGAGATGCGCATGATACAGGGGGTGTCCGGCTGTATGTGACTATGAGGTGCGCATGATACAGGGGGTGTCCGGCTGTATGTGACTATGAGATGCGCATGATACAGGGGGTGTCCGGCTGTATGTGACTATGAGGTGCGCATGATACAGGGGGTGTCCAGCTGTATGTGACTATGAGATGCGCATGATACAGGGGGTGTCCGGCTGTATGTGACTATGAGGTGCGCATGATACAGGAGGTGTCCGGCTGTATGTGACTATGAGATGCGCATGATACAGGGGGTGTCCGGCTGTATGTGACTATGAGGTGCGCATGATACAGGGGTTGTCCAACTGTATGTGACTATGAGATGCGCATGATACAGGGGGTGTCCGGCTGTATGTGACTATGAGGTGTGCATGATACAGGGGGTGTCCGGCTGTATGTGACTATGAGATGCGCATGATACAGGGGTTGTCCGGCTGTGACTGTATGAGGTGCGCATGATACAGGGGGTGTCTGGCTGTATGTGACTGTATGAGGTGTGCATGATACAGGGGGTGTCCGGCTGTATGTGACTATGAGGTGCGCATGATACAGGGGGTGTCCGGCTGTATGTGACTGTATGAGGTGCGCATGATACAGGGGGTGTCTGGCGGTATATGTGACTATGAGGTGCGCATGATACAGGGGGTGTCCGGCTGTATGCGACTGTATGAGGTGCGCATGATACAGGGGGTGTATGGCTGTATGCGACTGTATGAGGTGCGCGTGATACAGGGGTTGTCCGGCTGTACGTGACTGTACGAGGAGCGCATGATACAGGGGGTGTATGGCTGTATGCGACTGTATGAGGTGCACATGATACATGGGTGTCCGGCTGTATGTGACTGTATGAGGTGCGCATGATACAGGGGGTGTCCGGCTGTACGTGACTGTACGAGGAGCGCATGATACAGGGGGTGTATGGCTGTACGTGACTGTATGAGGTGCGCGTGATACAGGGGGTGTCCGGCTGTATGCGATTGTATGAGGTGCGCGTGATACAGGGGTTGTCCGGCTGTACGTGACTGTATGAGGTGCGCATGATACAGGGGGTGTCCGGCTGTATGTGACTATGAGGTGCGTATGATACAGGGGGAGTGCGGCTGTATGTGACTGTATGAGGTGCGCATGATACAGGGAAAGTCCGGCTTATGTGACTGTATGAGGTGCGCATGATGCATGGGGTGTCCGGCTGTACGTGACTGTATGAGGTGCGCATGATACAGGGGTGTCCGGCTGTACGCGACTGTATGAGGTGCGCATGATACAGGGGGTATCCGGCTGTACGTGACTGTATGAGGTGCGCATGATACAGGGGGTATCCGGCTGTACGTGATTGTATGAGGAGCGCATGATACAGGAGGTGTCCGGCTGTATGTGACTGTATGAGGTGCGCATGATACAGGGGGTGTCCGGCTGTACGTGACTGTATGAGGTGCGCATGATACAGGGGGTGTCTGGCTGTATGAGGTGCGCATGATACAGGGGGTGTCCGGCTGTACGTGACTGTATGAGGTGCGCATGATACAGGGGGTGTCCGGCTGTACGCGACTGTATGAGGTGCGCATGATACAGGGGGTGTCCGGCTGTACGTGACTGTATGAGGTGCGCATGATACAGGGGGTGTCCGGCTGTATGTGACTGTATGAGTTGCGCATGATACAGGGGGTGTCCGGCTGTACGTGACTGTATGAGGTGCGCATGATACAGGGGGTGTCCGGCTGTACGTTACTGTATGAGGTGCGCATGATACAGGGGGTGTCCGGCTGTACGTGACTGTATGAGGTGCGCATGATACAGGGGTTGTCCGGCTGTATGTGACTATGAGATGCGCATGATACAGGGGGTGTCCGGCTGTATGTGACTATGAGGTGCGCATGATACAGGGGGTGTCCGGCTGTATGTGACTATGAGATGCGCATGATACAGGGGGTGTCCGGCTGTATGTGACTATGAGGTGCGCATGATACAGGGGGTGTCCGGCTGTATGTGACTATGAGATGCGCATGATACAGGGGTGTCCGGCTGTATGCGACTGTATGAGGTGCGCATGATACAAGGGGTGTCCGGCTGTATGTGACTGTATGACGTGCGCATGATACAGGGGGTGTCTGGCTGTATGAGGTGCGCATGATACAGGGGGTGTCCGGCTGTACGTGACTGTATGAGGTGCGCATGATACAGGGGGTGTCCGGCTGTATGTGACTGTATGAGGTGCGCATGATACAGGGGGTGTCCGGCTGTATGTGACTGTATGAGGTGCGCATGATACAGGGGGTGTCTGGCTGTATGAGGTGCGCATGATACAGGGGGTGTCCGGCTGTACGTGACTGTATGAGGTGCGCATGATACAGGGGGTGTCCGGCTGTATGTGACTGTATGAGGTGCGCATGATACAGGGGGTGTCCGGCTGTACGTGACTGTATGAGGTGCGCATGATACAGGGGGTGTCCGGCTGTATGTGACTGTATGAGGTGCGCATGATACAGGGGGTGTCTGGCTGTATGTGACTGTATGAGGTGCGCATGATACAGGGGGTGTCCGGCTGTACGTGACTGTATGAGGTGCGCGTGATACAGGGGGTGTCCGGCTGTGACTGTATGAGGTGCGCATGATACGGGGGGTGTCCGGCTGTGACTGTATGAGGTGCGCATGATACAGGGGGTGTCCGGCTGTGACTGTATGAGGTGCGCATGATACAGGGGGTGTCCGGCTGTATGTGACTGTATGAGGTGCGCATGATACAGGGGGTGTCTGGCGGTATATGTGACTATGAGGTGCGCATGATACAGGGGGTGTCCGGCTGTATGTGACTGTACGAGGTGCGCATGATACAGGGTGTGTCCGGCTGTATGTGACTGTATGAGGTGCGCATGATACAGGGGGTGTCCGGCTATACGTGACTGTACGAGGTGCGTATGATACAGGAGGTGTCAGGTTGTACGTGACTGTATGAGGTGCGCATGATACAGGGGGTGTCCGACTGTACGAGGTGCGCATGATACAGGGGGTGTCCGGCTGTACGTGACTTTATGAGGTGCGCATGATACAGGGGGTGTCCGGCTGTACGTGACTGTATGAGGTGCGCATGATACAGGGGGTGTCCGGCTGTATGTGACTGTATAAGGTGCGCATGATACAGCGGGTGTCAGGCTGTATGTGACTGTATGAGGTGCGCATGATACAGGGGGTGTCCGGCTGTACGTGACTGTATGAGGTGCGCATGATACAGGGGGTGTCCGGCTGTATGTGACTTTATGAGGTGCACATGATACAGGGGGTGTCCGGCTGTACGTGACTGTATGAGGTGCGCATGATACAGGGGGTGTCCGGCTGTACGTGACTGTATGAGATGCACATGATACAGGGGGTATCCGGCTGTTTGTGACTGTATGAGGTGCGCATAATAAAGGGCGTGTCCGGCTGTACGTGACTGTATGAGCTGTGAATGATACAGGAGGTGTCCGGCTGTACGTGACTGTATGAGGTGCGCATGATGCAGGGGTTGTCCGGCTCTACGTGACTGTATGAGGTGCGCATGATACAGGGGTGTTAGGCTGTATGTGACTATGAGGTGCGCATGATACAGGGGTGTCCGGCTGTATGTGACTATATGACGTGCGCATGATGCAGGGGTCGTCCGGCTGTACGTGACTGTATGAGGTGCGCATGATACAGGGGTGTTAGGCTGTGTGTGACTATGAGGTGCGGATGATACAGGGGGTGTCTGGCTGTACTTGACTGTATGAGGTGCGCATGATGCAGGGGTCGTCCGGCTGTATGTGACTGTATGAGGTGCGCATGATACAGGGGGTGTCCGGCTGTATGTGACTGTATAAGGTGCGCATGATACAGCGGGTGTCAGGCTGTATGTGACTGTATGAGGTGCGCATGATACAGGGGGTGTCCGGCTGTACGTGACTGTATGAGGTGCGCATGATACAGGGGGTGTCCGGCTGTATGTGACTTTATGAGGTGCACATGATACAGGGGGTGTCCGGCTGTACGTGACTGTATGAGGTGCGCATGATACAGGGGGTGTCCGGCTGTACGTGACTGTATGAGGTGCACATGATACAGGGGGTATCCGGCTGTTTGTGACTGTATGAGGTGCGCATGATACAGGGCGTGTCCGGCTGTACGTGACTGTATGAGCTGTGAATGATACAGGAGGTGTCCGGCTGTACGTGACTGTATGAGGTGCGCATGATGCAGGGGTTGTCCGGCTCTACGTGACTGTATGAGGTGCGCATGATACAGGGGTGTTAGGCTGTACGTGACTGTATGAGGTGCGCATGATACAGGGGTGTTAGGCTGTGTGTGACTATGAGGTGCGGATGATACAGGGGGTGTCTGGCTGTACTTGACTGTATGAGGTGCGCATGATGCAGGGGTCGTCCGGCTGTATGTGACTGTATGACGTGCGCATGATGCAGGGGTCGTCCGGATGTATGTGACTATGAAGTGCGCATGATACAGGGGGTTTCAGGCTGTACGTGACTATGAGATGCGCATGATACAAGGGGTGTCTGGCTGTACGTGACTGTATGAGGTGCGCATGATACAGGGGGGGTCAGGTTGTACGTGACTGTATGAGGTGCGCATGATACAGGGGGTGTCAGGTTGTACGTAACTGTACGAGGAGCGCATGATACAGGGGGTGTCAGGTTGTACGTGAGTAAATGAGGTGCGCATGATACAGGAGGTGTCAGGTTGTACGTGACTGTATGAGGTGCACATGATACAGGGGGTGTCCGACTGTACGAGGTGCGCATGATACAGGGGGTGTCCGGCTGTACGTGACTGTATGAGGTGCGCATGATACAGGGGGTGTCCGGCTGTACGTGACTGTATGAGGTGCGCATGATACAGGGGGTGTCCGACTGTACGAGGTGCGCATGATACAGGGGGTGTCCGGCTGTACGTGACTGTATGAGGTGCGCATGAAACAGGGGGTGTCCGGCTGTACGTGACTGTATGAGGTGCGCATGATACAGGGGGTGTCCGGCTGTATGTGACTGTATGAGGTGCGCATGATACAGGGGTGTCCGGCTGTACGCGACTGTATGAGGTGCGCATGATACAGGGGGTATCCGGCTGTATGTGACTGTATGAGATGCGCATGATACAGGGGTTTCAGGCTGTATGTGACTATGAGGTGCGCATGATACAGGGGTTGTCAGGCTGTATGAGATGCGCATGATACAGGGGGTGTCAGGTTGTACGTGAGTAAATGAGGTGCGCATGATACAGGAGGTGTCTGGCTGTATGTGACTGTATGAGGTGCGCATGATACTGGGGGTATCCGGCTGTACGTGACTGTATGAGGTGCGCATGATACAGGGGGTGTCAGGCTGTATGTGACTGTATGAGGGTATGTGTCATACAGTCACATACAGCCGGACAACCCCTGTATCATGCGCACCTCATATTCACATACAGCCTAACACCGCTATATTATGCGCACCTCATACAGTCACGTACTGCCGGACACCTCCTGTATCATGCACAGCTCATACAGTCACGTACAGCCGGACACGCCCTGTATCATGCGCACCTCAGTCACGTACAACCTGACACCCCTGTATATCATGCGTACCTCATTTTCTCACGTACAACCTGACACCCCCTGTATCATGCGCATCTCATACAGCCTGACAACCCCTGTATCATGCGCACCTCATAGTCACATACAGCCTGAAACCCCTGTATCATGCGCATCTCATACAGTCACATACAGCCGGATACCCCCTGTATCATGCGCACTTCATGCAGTCACATACAGCCGGACACCCCCTGTATCATGCGCACCTCGTACAGTCACATACAGCCGGACACCCCCTGTATCATGCGCACCTCATACAGTCACAGCCGGACACCCCCCGTATCATGCGCACCTCATACAGTCACAGCCGGACACCCCCTGTATCACGCGCACCTCATACAGTCACGTACAGCCGGACACCCCCTGTATCATGCGCATGATGCATGGGTGTCCGGCTGTATGTGACTGTATAAGGTGCGCATGATACAGGGGGTGTCAGGTTGTACGTGACTGTATGAGGTGCGCATGATACAGGGGGTGTCAGGTTGTACGTGACTGTATGAGGTGCGCATGATACAGGGGGTGTCAGGTTGTACGTGACTGTATGAGGTGCGCATGATACAGTCAAGTTGTGCGTGACTGTATGAGGTGCGCATGATACAGGGGGTGTCAAGCTGTATGTGACTGTACAAAGGTGCGCATGATGCAGGGGTTGTCCAGCTGTATGTGACTGTACAAAGGTGCGCATGATGCATGGGTGTCCGGCTATACGTGACTGTATGAGGTGCGCATGATACAGGGGGTGTCAGGTTGTATGTGACTGTATTAGGTGCGCATGATACAGGGGTGTTAGGCTGTATGTGACTATGAGGTGCGCATGATACAGGGGGTGTCCGGCTGTATGTGACTGTATGAGGTGCGCATGATACAGGGGGTGTCTGGCTGTATGTGACTGTATGAGGTGCGCATGATACAGAGGGTGTCAGGCTGTATGTGACTGTATAAAGGTGCGCATGATGCAGGGGTTGTCCAGCTGTACGTGACTGTATGAGGTGCGCATGATGCAGGGGTTGTCCAGCTGTACGTGACTGTATGAGGTGCGCATGATACAGGGGTGTTGGGCTGTATGTGACTATGAGGTGCGCATGATACAGGGGGTGTCCGGCTGTATGTGACTGTATGAGGTGCGCATGATACAGGGGTGTTAGGCTGTATGTGACTGTATGAGGTGCGCATGATACAGGGGGTGTCAGGCTGTACGTGACTGTATAAGGTACGCATGATACAGGGGTTGTCCGGCTGTATGTAACTGTATGAGGGTATGTGTCATACAGTCACATACAGCCGGACAACCCCTGTATCATGCGCACCTCATACAGTCACGTACAGCCGGACACGCCCTGTATCATGCGCACCTCATACAGTCACGTACAGCTGGACAACCACTGCATCATGCGCACCTCATACAGTCACAGCCGGACACCCCCTGTAGCATGCGCACCTCAGTCACATACAGCCTAACACCCCTGTATCATGCGCACCCCATACAGTCACGTACATCCTGACACCCACTGTATCATGCGCACCTCATTTACTTACGTACAACCTGACACCCCCTGTATCATGCGCACCTCATACAGTCACGTACAGCCGGACACCCCCTGTATCATGCGCACCTCATACAGTCACATACAGCCGGACACCCCCTGTATCATGCGCACCTCATACAGTCACATACAGCCGGACACCCCCTGTATCATGCACACTTCATGCAGTCACATACAGCCAGACACCCCCTGTATCATGCGCAAGTGTTGTACATGACTGTATGAGGTGCGCATGATACAGAGGGTGTCAGGCTGTATGTGACTGTATAAAGGTGCGCATGATGCAGGGGTTGTCCAGCTGTACGTGACTGTATGAGGTGCGCATGATGCAGGGGTTGTCCAACTGTACGTGACTGTATGAGGTGCGCATGATACAGGGGTGTTAGGCTGTATGTGACTATGAGGTGCGCATGATACAGGGGGTGTCCGGCTGTATGTGACTGTATGAGGTGCGCATGATACAGGGGGTGTCCGGCTGTACGTGACTATATGACGTGCGCATGATGCAGGGGTCGTCCGGATGTATGTGGCTGCATGAGGTGCGCATAATGCAGGGATCGTCCGGCTGTGACTGTATGAGGTGCGCATGATGCAGGGCGTGTTTGGCTGTATGTGACTGTATGAGATGCGCATGATACAGGGGGTGTCTGGCTGTATGCGACTATGAGGTGCGCATGATACAGGGGTTGTCCGGCTGTATGTAACTATGAGGTGCGCATGATACAGGGGGTGTCCGGCTGTATGTGACTATGAGGTGCGCATGATACAGGGGGTTTCAGGCTGTACGTGACTGTATGATCTGTGCATGATACAGGAGGTGTCCGACTGTACGTGACTGTATGAGGTGCGCATGATGCATGGGTGTCAGGTTGTACGTGACTGTATGAGGTGCGCATGATGCATGGGTGTCAGGCTGTATGTGACTGTATGAGGTGCGCATGATACAGGGGTGTTAGGCTGTATGTGACTGTATGATGTGCGCATGATGCAGGGGTCGTCCGGCTGTATGTGACTATATGACGTGCGCATGATGCAGGAGTCGTCCGGCTGTATGTGGCTGTATGAGGTGCGCATAATGCAGGGAGTGTCCGGCTGTACGTGACTGTATGAGATGCGCATGATGCAGGGAGTGGCCGGCTGTATGTGGCTGTATGAGGTGCGCATAATGCAGGGAGTGTCCGGCTGTACGTGACTGTATGAGATGCGCATGATGCAGGGAGTGGCCGGCTGTACGCGATTGTATGACGTACGCATGCTGCAGGGGGTGTCTGGCTGTATATGACTGTATGAGGTGCGCATGATGCAGGGGTCGTCCAGCTGTATGTGACTGTATGACGTACGCATGCTGCAGGGGGTGTCTGGCTGTATATGACTGTATGAGGTGCGCATGATGCAGGGAGTGGCCGGCTGTACGTGATTGTATGACGTACGCATGCTGCAGGGGGTGTCTGGCTGTATATGACTGTATGAGGTGCGCATGCTGCAGGGGGTGTCTGGCTGTATATGACTGTATGAGATGCGCATGATGCAGGGAGTGTCCGGCTGTACGTGACTGTATGAGATGCGTATGATGCTGGGGGTGTCTGGCTGTATGTGACTGTATGACGTACGCATGCTGCAGGGGGTGTCTTGCTGTATGTGACTGTATGATGTACGCATGCTGCAGGGGTCGTAAGGCTGTACGTGATTGTATGACGTACGCATGCTGCAGGGGGTGTCTGGCTGTATATGACTGTATGAGGTGCGCATGCTGCAGGGGGTGTCTGGCTGTATATGACTGTATGAGGTGCGCATGATGCAGGGGTTGTTAGGCTGTACGTGACTGTATGAGGTGCGCATGCTGCAGGGGGTGTCTGGCTGTATGTTACTGTATGAGGTGCGCATGCTGCAGGGAGTGTCCGGCTGTACGTGACTGTATGAGATGCGCATGATGCAGGGGTGTCTGGCTGTATGTGACTGTATGACGTACGCATGCTGCAGGGGGTGTCTGGCTGTATATGACTGTATGAGGTGCGCATGCTGCAGGGGGTGTCTGGCTGTATATGACTGTATGAGGTGCGCATGCTGCAGGGGGTGTCTGGCTGTATATGACTGTATGAGGTGCGCATGATGCAGGGGGTGTCCGGCTGTACGTGACTGTATGAGGTGCGCATGATGCAGGGGGTGTCTGGCTGTATGTGACTGTATGACGTACGCATGATGCAGGGGGTGTCTGGCTGTATGTGAATGTATGACGTACGCATGCTGCAGGGGGTGTCTGGCTGTATGACTGTATGAGGTGCGCATGATGCAGCGGTTGTTAGGCTGTACATGACTATGAGGTGCACATGACACATCTGCTGCTCTCTTGGCTTGACTTCTGGTTATCGCACCGACAAAGTGGCATTGAAGATTCCCCACATCATTTCCTAGAAGAATGTCTGCAGGGAGGCCGCTCATCACACCAATCATGCATTGTTTTGCCCAAAAGCCATAATCCAGGGTCACACTCGCTCTTGGAATATATCTCTGAGTACCTCCAGCCAATTCAATGGCAATTCCTGGTCCCTTTTGCATTGCTTCTGGTTGAATTACTCGGGGATCTGCGATGGTGAGAAAAGCCCCAGTGTCACGAAAGCCAACAACTTTTTGGCCATCCAGCACAACCTCCTGTAGATGTTTATGCTGAAGATCAGAAGAACGGGTGGCTGTGGCTCGCACTCCATAGACTCCTGGTAAGGAAGGCAACATATCAGAGTCACTTGGTAAATCATCAGGGCCAGAATCCCGCTCTTCTCCTGGTGAGGGTGTCTGTAGATAATGGACAGGTAAAGGTGGTCTGCAGCTGTTCTGCCTCTGAACACCTGGACAGTGAGCTTGCAGATGACCAGGCTGCCAACATCCATAACGTCTGCATTCTATTATTTTTTTTCCACCACGTCTTACTCCCAAAGAGGAGGCAGGAGTAATGGGAGGCACATTCACACGGGTCCGCCATGAGTTGGTGGTCTAGTGGGACGGTGGACATTAGAGGCGGAAGGAGAAGGGGTCGTCAGTGTTGGGGAGCTGGTAGGTTTTTTTCTCACCAACTGGTAGTTTTTTCTACTGGGGTTTGATGGTGAGAACCTCAACAGCTAAAGCGGCAGCTTGTTCCACTGTCTCTGGTCTCCTCTCGCGCACCCATTCCCGGATCTCAGTAGGGCACTTGGCATAGAACTGTTCTTTTAGGATGACCTGGAAGAAAGTCTCCCAAGTTAAAGGGAACCAAACATCAGGATTTTCATGTATAAGGTGCAGCCAGTGCAGTACTGGCACTATGAGGCACAGTGTGTACATACCATCAGGGGGCAGCCAGTGCAGCACTGGCACTATGAGGCACAGTGTGTACATACCATCAGGGGGCAGCCAGTGCAGCACTGGCACTATGAGGCACAGTGTGTACATACCATCAGGGGGCAGCCAGTGCAGCACTGGCACTATGAGGCACAGTGTGTACATACCATCAGGGGGCAGCCAGTGCAGTGCTGGCACTATGAGGCAGTGTGTACATACCATCAGGGGCAGCCAGTGCAGCACTGGCACTATGAGGCACAGTGTGTACATACCATCAGGGGGCAGCCAGTGCAGCACTGGCACTATGAGGCACAGTGTGTACATACCATCAGGGGGCAGCTCGGGTGTTTATAACAATGGATTTCACTGCCTAAAGTTTGAAAAATCAAGCACTTTTTGATTGACGCGTGCACCTCGCTGCTAATGTCCGGGCGGGTTATGCACGTGTATCCCCGCGCCCCCCCCCACCTGTTCCTCCCGCTCACTGGTTGTATTCAAATTTCTCTCTTCAGAAACATGGCGCCGGAGTTGGCACCTGCGCATAGCGCTTATCTCCGGCGCCATGTTTCTGAAGCCCGCAGTAGCTAGCTGCAGCTACGATATCGTGCCACCCCACGACACCGTGCCACACAGCGGCCGCCTAAGACACCGGGACGCCGCAGGAAAAAGCCGACAGCAGCCTGCCAGCAACATCGGGGGTCAGGTGAGGTAAGTTCACAATGGACTCACATGACCCCGTGACGGCAGTGCTGAGAGACCCGGTCACGGTGTCCTGGGGCGGCCCTCCGGCCAGCAATGGCATACTTGTTTGAGTCTGTGGGCATACAGTTTGAAAGACCCCATCACAGGCTAAAGTACGGAACTGAGCCCTGTATGTATCTGAGGTCACGGCGTAATGTTCCAATATGGTTTCTTTAATAGTTCCATAATCGCAGTTCCACCGAGGGTCTATATTTCTATAAGCTTCAGCAGCTCCACCCTCTAAGAGGCCAACCAGGTGTCGGACTCTCTCCCTTTCCGGGACTTCCATTAATCGTCACTGATGCTCAAAGTCCTGGAAGAAGCCCTCAATGTCGCCTACAGCCTCATTAAAGGCTTAAAGTCATTGCGGGACACATTGGGGAATTCCTTCATAGTGGGTGCTGTGGGTACAGTCTGTCTGGAGGTTCTAGCTCCTCTCCAGCAATGCCCTTTCTTGAGCTCTGCGAATGGCATCCATCTTATTTTCAATGGTGACCTCATCGCTAAGCAGTGCAATCTTCTCCTCGTACCTCACAACCCACTGACGTTTTTGGGTATTTACCTCCAGTTCCTGTCTTTCCTCCCCTTGCTGTGGAAATACTTCCTCAGTTCCATCTTGCAGGCAAGCTCCTTCCAAAGCCTCAATTAGTTTGCTCCTTGGAGAGTCCTTTGTAGCCGACTCCTAATTCATGGGCCTTTGTTTGTAGGCTTCCCACAGTCCAGTTCTTGTAGTCTGAGGTTCTGGTTCCAGATGTTGATGGGCCGTTGTCCTCCATTCCTTCTGCTCTGATCCCTCCGCTGCCAATCAGATTGTGATGGGGTATGCGACAGAGCAGGGAGGGTCACCAGGCCGATGAACAATCCAACAAGATTTATTGAGTCAAGGAGCATAGAACATCCAATATCCAAATATTTCTTTAGGGTCCACAATGAGCCCACACAAAGGAAACAGATCCGGGGGCGCCACCCAGCAATCAGACGCCAAGGAAAATGCAACAACAGTCCTTAGATGAGTTCCTTAAATCCAGCAGTGTGGCCGAGACCACACAATCCCACGTGCCAGCCGATCTTCACTGTTCAATAGTCCATACATGGGCACCAGGACCTGGCCGCAGCAACAGATCCCAGCCCTTCACCAGACACAGCATCAACTCAAAACATGTGGCTGAATCTTTCACCTCTCCTTAGATCACCCCCTTGATGGGAAAGGGTTCACACCCACATTTTGAGTATGTGGCTTTAGATGGAGAAGTTTACAGAAACTACAGGCTTGTATTGGTTGAGTTCCATGCGGAGAAGAACAAAAGACACAGTCGCCCACTAGATGTTGACCTAGGCCTGATTACATTAAAGTCCAGACACATAGGCCAGGGAGGGACACGCTGTTATAGCCACCAAACACGAATAATAGAAGGTCCAGGAGCAGTTTGCGCAGCCAAATGCTTTGACCTTCTATAGCCAGACACCACAGAACTGTCTGTCACCTATGACACTAGCTCTCCAACAGACAGCACCAACAAGCCAAAAATGTGGCTCATTGTTCTACCTCTCTTGGGATCAGACCCCTGGATGGGCAGCAGTACTCACACTCATCCGTATAAAACATTTGCTACATGTAGCTCAAAGTATGCAGAAGGTTCCAGAAGCCCAGTCACCAGCCTGTCTACATGGCTGGGTATTAGGGAAGCCCCCCCTGCAAAGCGGAATAAAGGCATGCACACCCCCACTAGATGCAGGACAGGAAATGGTAAAGTAGGCTCAAATTACAGCATAGTCCATGGAGGCTGACTGGGGGTGACACTGATGCACTCCATCACACTGGGTGCAGTACAGATCCTCTGCTCTCTTCTTCAGGCTTCAGTCATAGCAGGGGGAGGGGAGACAAGAGGAGAGGGGCCACACAGAGGAAGATGAGAGATGAGGTGCCACGCAGAGGGGAGACGAGAGGAGAGGGGCCACGCAGAGGAAGATGAGAGGTGAGGGGCCACGCAGAGGAAGATGAGAGGAGAGGGGCCACGTAGAGGAAGATGAGAGGAGCCACGCAGGGGGGAGACAAGAGGTGAGGGGCCACGCAGAGGGGAGACGAGAGGAGAGGGGCCACGCAGAGGAAGATGAGAGGAGCCACGCAGGGGGGAGACAAGAGGAGAGGGGCCACGCAGAGGGGAGACGAGAGGAGAGGGGCCACGCAGAGGGGAGACGAGAGGAGAGGGGCCACGCAGAGGGGAGACGAGAGGAGAGGGGCCACGCAGAGGAAGATAAGAGGCGCCACGCAGGGGGGAGACAAGAGGTGAGGTGCCACGCAGAGGAAGATGAGAGGAGAGGGGGCACGTAGAGGAAGATGAAAGGGGCCACACAGAGGAAGGCTCTCTAGATCTTTTAGGACTTTGTGAATAGACCTGACAGGACGCGCTAATACATTGTGTACGATGTCATTTACAGTAAATTTCATATTTTGGGGCATTTATTTTTGGATCTTAAAGTGGAGTATTCTGCTCAAATCGACATATATATAATATATATTTATTCTGCGTCCAGAGCCATTATAGACACAGGGTCCCGCGCCCTCACAGCTGCAGCCGGACGTCCATACCTTCAGGGGTCGCACACTGCACACATGGCATCTAGTGACGACTGACAAATATACAGTCACTGTGAGGATATATCCTGTCATCAGGAAGGGTGAACGGCCATGAGAAGCCATGTTGTCAGCAGAGTCCCGAACCCCACAGCAGTGCCGCACCTTCATGGTGAGCTGTGAGGTGGCAGATGCTGACCAGACACAGCATGAGCTCAGTTGTAGGGTCCTGTCCCAGCTCTTCTTTATCTGGTGGTGATGGGCACTATGACCGGCATTGTGCTCATTGTACAGGAACATGAAATATTTCTGACTCTTAGAGCCCGATAAGCAGCAGCAGCTCCTGACGCCTCGGCCTGTGCGGCGCTGGAGAGAAGCAGCAGCAGCTCCTGACGCCTCGGCCTGTGCGGCGCTGGAGAGAAGCGGCAGCAGCTCCTGACGCCTCGGCCTGTGCGGCGCTGGAGAGAAGCAGCAGCTCCTGACGCCTCGGCCTGTGCGGCGCTGGAGAGAAGCGGCAGCAGCTCCTGACGCCTCGGCCTGTGCGGCGCTGGAGAGAAGCAACAACAGCTCCTGACGCCTCGGCCTGTGCGGCGCTGGAGAGAAGCGGCAGCTCCTGACGCCTCGGCCTGTGCGGCGCTGGAGAGAAGCGGCAGCTCCTGACGCCTCGGCCTGTGCGGCGCTGGAGAGAAGCAGCAGCTCCTGACGCCTCGGCCTGTGCGACGCTGGAGAGAAGCAGCAGCAGCTCCTGACGCCTCAGCCTGTGCAGCGCTGGAGAGAAGCAGAAGCCACTACTGACGCCTCAGCCTGTGCAGCGCGGGAGAGAAGCAGAAGCCACTACTGACGCTTCAGGCTGTGCAGCGCTGGAGAGAAGCAGCAGCCACTACTGATGCTTCGGCCTGTGCGGCGCGGGAGAGAAGCAGAAGCCACTACTGACGCTTCAGCCTATGCAGCGCGGGAGAGAAGCAGAAGCCACTACTGACGCCTCAGCCTGTGCAGCGCGGGAGAGAAGCAGAAGCCACTACTGACGCTTCAGGCTGTGCGGCGCTGGAGAGAAGCAGCAGCCACTACTGATGCTTCGGCCTGTGCGGCGCGGGAGAGAAGCAGAAGCCACTACTGACGCTTCAGCCTATGCAGCGCGGGAGAGAAGCAGAAGCCACTACTGACGCTTCAGGCTGTGCGGCGCTGGAGAGAAGCACCAGCAGCTCCTGACGCCTCGGCCTATGCAGCGCTGGAGAGAAGCAGAAGCCACTACTGACGCCTCAGCCTGTGCAGCGCGGGAGAGAAGCAGCAGCCACTACTGACGCCTCAGCCTGTGCAGCGCTGGAGAGAAGCAGAAGCCACTACTGACGCTTCAGCCTGTGCAGCGCGGGAGAGAAGCAGCAGCCACTACTGACGCCTCAGCCTGTGCAGCGCGGGAGAGAAGCAGCAGCCACTACTGACGCCTCAGCCTATGCAGCGCTGGAGAGAAGCAGAAGCCACTACTGACGCCTCAGCCTGTGCAGCGCTGGAGAGAAGCAGAAGCCACTACTGACGCCTCAGCCTGTGCAGCGCGGGAGAGAAGCAGCAGCCACTACTGATGCTTCGGCCTGTGCGGCGCGGGAGAGAAGCAGCAGCCACTACTGACGCTTTGGCCTGTGCGGCGCTGGAGAGAAGCAGCGACAGCTCCTGACGCCTCGGCCTGTGCGGTGCTGGAGAGAAGCAGCAGCAGCCACTACTGACGCTTCGGCCTGTGCGGCGCTGAAGAGAAGCAGCAGCAGCTCCTGACGCCTTGGCCTGTGCGGTGCTGGAGAGAAGAAGCAGCAGCTCCTGACGCCTTGGCCTGTGCGGCGCTGAAGAGAAGCAGCAGCAGCTCCTGACGCCTCGGCCTGTGCGGCGCTGGAGAAAATGCAGCAGCTCCTGACGCCTCGGCCTGTGCGACGCTGGAGAGAAGCGGCAGCAGCTCCTGACGCCTCGGCCTGTGCGACGCTGGAGAGAAGCGGCAACAGCTCCTGACGCCTCGGCCTGTGCGACGCTGGAGAGAAGCGGCAGCCCCTGACGCCTCGGCCTGTGCAGCGCTGGAGAGAAGCGGCAGCCCCTGACGCCTCGGCCTGTGCGGCGCTGGAGAGAAGCAGCAGCCACTACTGACGCTTCGGCCTGTGCGGCGCTGGAGAGAGGCGGCAGCAGCTCCTGACGCCTCGGCCTGTGCGACGCTGGAGAGAAGCAGCAGCAGCTCCTGACGCCTCAGCCTGTGCAGCGCTGGAGAGAAGCAGAAGCCACTACTGACGCTTCGGGCTGTGCAGCGCTGGAGAGAGGCGGCAGCAGCTCCTGAAGCCTCGGCCTGTGCGGCGCTGGAGAGAAGCAGCAGCAGCTCCTGACGCCTCAGCCTGTGCAGCGCTGGAGAGAAGCAGCAGCTCCTGACTCCGCGGCCTGTGCGGCGCTGGAGAGAAGCAGCAGCAGCTCCTGACGCCTCAGCCTGTGCAGCGCTGGAGAGAAGCAGAAGCCACTACTAACGCCTCAGCCTGTGCAGCGCGGGAGAGAAGCAGAAGCCACTACTGACGCCTCGGCCTGTGCGGCGCTGGAGAGAAGCGGCAGCAGCTCCTGACGCCTCGGCCTGTGCGGCGCTGGAGAGAAGCGGCAGCAGCTCCTGACGCCTCGGCCTGTGCGGCGCTGGAGAGAAGCAGCAGCTCCTGACGCCTCGGCCTGTGCGGCGCTGGAGAGAAGCGGCAGCAGCTCCTGACGCCTCGGCCTGTGCAGCGCTGGAGAGAAGCACCAGCAGCTCCTGACGCCTCAGCCTATGCAGCGCTGGAGAGAAGCAGAAGCCACTACTGACGCCTCAGCCTGTGCAGCGCGGGAGAGAAGCAGCAGCCACTACTGACGCTTCAGCCAGTGCAACGCGGGAGAGAAGCAGCAGCCACTACTGACGCTTCGGCCTGTGCGGCGCGGGAGAGAAGCAGCAGCCACTACTGACGCTTCGGCCTGTGCGGCGCTGGAGAGAAGCAGCGACAGCTCCTGACGCCTCGGCCTGTGCGGTGCTGGAGAGAAGCAGCAGCAGCCACTACTGACGCTTCGGCCTGTGCGGCGCTGAAGAGAAGCAGCAGCAGCTCCTGACGCCTTGGCCTGTGCGGTGCTGGAGAGAAGCAGCAGCAGCCACTACTGACGCTTCGGCCTGTGCGGCGCTGGAGAGAAGTGTGCAGCTTTCAGTGCAGTCTATATACAGATGTCCATGTTCATGGAAGGCACAGCCGGGTCAGCAGATCCCTTGCCTGATGGGAGGCCAGAACCACAATCCTCCCTCTGATAAGACAAAGTGAGAAATCTAGAATCCCCACGCCCCTCATCAGTCATCAGTCTCTGCTCCATCGTCACTCATCGATTCAGAGTCCACGTCCACGTCACGCTCTGCGGCCGCACGCTTCACTCCTCGCTGCCGGGACAGGCAGACGGCAAAACGCATGTTGTACCGATTCCAATCACACCTAAAAGGAAACAGAAGAAGTTGAAGTCATTACTGTAAGCAGAGGCGCCTGACTCCTCCAGGACCGGCCAATTACCCCCCCTTCACTAAGATCCATGACTCCGGTCGTCTGCGCGGTGCGAGGACACGGCCATTGGAGGAAGTTGTAGTTCTACCACACAATGTGCAGCAGTAGCACAATGTAGAGGCAAAAGGGTCAATCCGGCAATGTGGTGCCAGCGGGCCGGTATTGTGATTTGTTTATAGTGTTCATTAGGCAGGAAAAATGACAAAGCAATAGGATTCTGCCTGGAAAAGAAGGGGGACCGGGCAGGCGGACAGACAGTCCCCTCCAAGAGAAGAGGAGGAAGGGGACCGGGTGTACAAACCGTCCCCTCCAAGAAAGGAGGAGGAAGGGGACCGGGCGTACAAGAGAATAGGAGGAAGGAGACCGGGCGTACAAGAGAATAGGAGGAAGGGGACCGGGCGTGCAAGAGAAGAGGAGGAAGGGGACCGGGCGTGCAAGAGAAGAGGAGGAAGGGGACCGGGCGTGCAAGAGAAGAGGAGGAAGGGGACCGGGCGTGCAAGAGAAGAGGAGGAAGGGGATGGAGCATACAGACTGTCCCCTCCAAGAAAGGAGGAGGAAGGGAACCGGGACTACAGACCATCCTCTCCAAGAGAAGGTAGTGGACCAGGCCTACAGACCATGCCCTTTAAGAAAAGAGGAGGAGGAAGGGGACCGGGCGCACAAACTATCCCCTCGTAGAGAAAAGGAGGAAGGGGATAGAGGGCAGTGGGGAGACACGACAGACATGGCAGGCTGTAGAGAGGTCTTGTACTTACAGCTTTGCGATGTCGGAGCAGTGGGCCTGGATACTCTTCTGCAGGGAGTGAATGGCCGGCATCAGAGACACAGATCTGTGGACAGGATCAATATTCATGTAACTAGTTTCTGCATTTACAGGGTCAGATATTTAGGCACATGAGGGATAATTACCGATTCTTCAGCTTCTGGCCGTGCTGCATCAACAACTCATGAGCCCAGATGAGGTAGAACTGCAGGTGGCGGGAACGCTCGATCTGTGCCGCCAGGAAGACCAGCAGCCGCTCCACGTACAGCTCCGGAAGGGAGGAGCAGACGACCTTAACTATGAGATATAAGCCAGACCACGATTACAGGGAGCCGCTACCTATGACATGGACAGATCTACAGACAGAACGCCTGACACATGGCGGCCGCCATCATTATAGCACTCACTGTCTGTGTGGGGCACACTCTCCAGAGCCTCCCCGAGAAGACGCTCTTCATTGAGCCTCATGGCCATAACAAGGGCGCGAGTCCACTCGCCTTTCCGCAGTGTCCGATGTACACTCCCGGCTGTGACCTCTTCATCCAACTGGAAAGGATCAAACACCGAACTGGAGTCCAGGGAGTAAACGAGGAGCCCCTCTGTGGAGGTGGCGGCCCAACTCCGCCCTGAGATCAGACAGACGGTATAATTCCAGGATTGCAGACACAGTCAGCCCCTGAGCCTCACCGGCCGGCACCTCAAAGTCATTACTCACCAGTCGGAGAGAAGCGCAATGACGTCACACGGATTTCAGGCTTGAAATGCCTGGAGCTCATGTCCCCTGAAAAAAATCCATCAGTAAATCTCCCAATGAAGGAACTTCGGTGCCGAGAACGGCTGCGGCCATCTACAGACCGGATTACCTTTACGGACTCCTGGAAGACTCAAAGTGACTCCATCCTCGCTGCCGGCTCCCTCATCAACCAAAGCAAGACTCCCAAACTCCGTCATCTTTCGGCGGTCCAGAAACTCCTAACAAAGAAGGAAAACGGTTAAAGGAGGAGAAAAAAAAAAAAAAAAAAAAGACAGACAGGGAAGGAAGAAGGAGAGCTTAAAGCAGAGGACAAACGAGCAAGGAAGAAGAGAAAGACAAGTGTGTGGGGAGGCGAGCGAGGAAAAAGAAGGAGACGAGAGTGGGGGAAGAGAGAAGGAGACCAGTGCGGGTGGAGAGCGAGTGAGGATAAAGGATGAGTATGGGGGAAGAGCGAGAGAGGGAGACGAATGTGAGGAAAGAGCGAGCAAGGAAAAAGAGAAGGAGGCGAGAGCGAGGGGGAAGAGAGCGGGGAAGAGCGAGAGAGGAAGGAAAAGAGAAGGAGACGAGACCAGGGGAAGAACAACCAAGGAAAAAGAAGAAGAGCGGGGGAAGAGAAGGAGACAAGTGGGGTGAGAGCAAGAGAGGAAAAAGAAGGAAAAGAGCAGGGGAACAACGAGCGATGAAGAAGGAGAAGAGAACTGGGGAAGAAAGAGGAAAAAGAAGGAGACAAGTGCGGGGGAAGAGCGAGCAAGGAAAAAGAAGGAGACACCAGAGGGGGAAGAGCAAGAGAGGAAAAAGAAGGAGACGAGATGAGAGCGGGGATAAAACGAGCGAGGAAAAAGAAGAGAATGGGGGAAGAGTGAGAAAAGAAAAAGGAGAAGAGAGAGGGGGAAGCAAAAGAGAAGGAGATGAGTGCGGGGGGAGAATGAGCAAGTAAAAAGAGGATACAAGAGTGGGGGAAAAGCGAAAGAAGAATGCAGGGGGAAGAGTGAGCGACAAAAAGAGAAGGAGACGAGAGGGGGGGGGTAGAGCGAGAGAGGGAGGAAAAGAGAAGGAGACTAGAGCAGGGGGGACAGCGAGCGAGGAAAAAGAAGGAGAAAGGAGACGAGAGCAGGGGCATAGCGAGCGAAAAAAAAAAAAGAAGGAGACAAGTCCGAGGGGAGAGAGAGAGGAAAGGGGAAAAGAGAAGGTGATGAGAGCGGGGGAAGAGCGAAACAGACAGACGCAGAAATTGAGAAAAAGACAGAGGTGAAGACGGGATTGTAAGAGTGGTAACCGCGGGGGAGGTTTTCTCGCTTCTCATATTAACCCCTCGGTCTCTTCTGTTTCTCACCTCCATGGCATCTAGAGAATGGTTACAGGAGATCTCAAACTTCTTGGCAAGCAGCTGCTCTCTGACGTGATAAATACACACAAAGCGCGAGGCGCCGCCAGCGAGGAGAGCGTGACCGTCCGCTGAGTAACACAGGGTGGTGAAGGCCCTGAGAAGCAAACACAGATGAGATGGGGCACAAGGTGCGCGGCTGGCATGAGGCTGGCGGGGAACGCTACCAGTGGGAGCGCTCAGTCACTCACTTTCCCTTCGAGGAGTGCTTGGCCGTAATCTTATCGGTCTCTTTGCGTCCCAGCTGGAGGTCGTGTCTCCCCTCAATGGATCCCGTCTGAACCCCCTTCTCTGGGTCCCACATGGTGATCTGCCCATCTAGAGAGGTCACTGCTATTTCCCCACCATCTGGACGGAACGAGACCACCAGCGCTGAACAACAGACAATATGTGTGGTCATAAATGTGAGCCGGGTATGGAGGTGTCACCACACAACCCCCGACAGCCGCCAATCATCTCCTCACCCTCCGCGGTCAGATTCAGGGTCTCCGTCGTCTTCCAGCTGTCCGTCATATCCCACAGTCTGACCGTCCGGTCCCAGGAGGCGGTGGCCAGAACAGACTTCCAAGGGTTAAAAGCCACACTGCTGATCGGTCCCTCATGTCCGGCCAAAACCTAATGATGAGAAATGCAGTAAGTGCTGAGCACAGACCATGGAAACGTCAGCGGCACCGGACAGCACCCAGAAACCCGCAGACGTCTGGTTGAGTAGAACTGCTGCCGCCATGAGCCTGATAGCAGGTCTGAGCCGTGGATCATGATGGTGGGGGAATGGCTGGGATTCTCTGGATGTGTGGTGCACGGTCTGTAGTAGGGGAGTTGTATATGACATGGTGGCACTCACGTCCAGAAGTCTCCCGGTCTGCATGCTCCACACATAGATCTCGTACGAGTCCTGAGCGCCAGCGCACACGATGTCTCCGCTGCCGTCCACTGCCAGGCAGGAGAACTGGGAAGGCCGAGGAGACGTGAAGGTTCGGAAGTTACGGTACCTAGAATGAGAGTGATGGATGAGCCCGAATATCGCCCACATGGGCAGCAGCTGTCATATAGTACCCACCTCAACAAGCTGTATGCCCTGACTGTGCCGTCCAGGGAGGCGCTGAGCACCGCCTGCCCGTTAGCGGTGATGCTGACCGCCGTGACACTGCTGGTGTGGTCTGTGAATGTCACGAAGCAGAAGCCACTGCTGGTGTCCCAGACTTTCACCTGTGGAGCAACCAGGAGATCAGCGGGAGCCTGACAGAAGGAGAAAGATGGGTGACCCCAACCCAGACCCCGCATACCTTGCCGTCATCTCCTCCGGTGACCAGGTGCTGCCCGTCTGGGGAGTAACACAGCGCCACCATGTTGTTGAAGTGTCCCTGCTGCTTCAGGACGTACGATTCGCTCTGCCATTCCCACACCAGCAACTGCCCCAGACCTGCAGGACAGAGCCGCTGTTACCCCGCAGGAGCCACGCAGGCAGGTGGGAGGAGGGAGCTAAGAGGTGGTAGAGGCACGGGCCCCATGCCAGAGGAGGGAGGGGTGAGAGCTATGGGGTGGTGGCGGCACGGGCGCTGTGTCGGAGGAGGGGGGTGGCGGCACAGGCGACGTGCCGGGAGGGAGGGGACGAGAGCTACGGGGTAGTGGAGGCACAGGCGCTGTGCAGGAGGAGGGGGTGGGGTGGGG
Source organism: Anomaloglossus baeobatrachus (assembly GCF_048569485.1). Taxonomy (NCBI): domain Eukaryota; kingdom Metazoa; phylum Chordata; class Amphibia; order Anura; family Aromobatidae; genus Anomaloglossus; species Anomaloglossus baeobatrachus. The sequence continues at coordinate 2,268,636 of NC_134354.1, read as the reverse complement.
TGGGAGAGAAGGCTACGGGGTGGTGGAGGCACAGACGCCGTTGCAGAGGAGGGAGGGGACGAGAGCTACAGGATGGTGGAGGCACGGGCTCTGCGCCAGAGGAGGGGTGGGGTGGAAGAGAAGGCTACGGGGTGGTGGAGGCACGGGCGCCGTGTTGGAGGGAGAGCAAGCTCTACCTACCACTGCTGCCAAACGAGATCCAGTCTCCGGTGCGGTTTATACAGATGGAGGAGATGCTCTGATCTGAAATACTAGAGGAGACACGGCGTCACCACATGTGGGGGACATGACAGCCAACATGGCAGCACCTCACTGCCAAAGGGGCGGTCACCTGAGGGAGTGGATGAGACTCAGCTCCGGCAGCTCATGGATGTGGAAGGCTCCGGAGGAGAAACCGGTCACCAGGATATTCAGCTTCTTGTGGAAGGCGGCGGCCGTCAGCGAGGTGAAGTCTCCCTCCTTATTGAAGAAATGTCTGAAGACAAAACAGGGTGTAAATGCCAGGAACCGCCCACAGTGCCGGCCACACCCACCCATAGGCCACACCCAGCAGCTTCAGCTCCCGCCCCACAGGTCACAAGAGGCTATGACATTGGCCGAGCCAGAAGCAGGACACACGACAGTGACATCACCGGCGGGGCGCGCAGACTTACTTGCCGATTCTCTTGTATTTCACCCTGCGGCTCTTCTCCTCTGCGGTGGGGTTGGCGGACCCCCGGATTTCCTCCCCTCGCTCCTCACCCTGCTCTTCTGGTTGGGTCTCCTTCCTGGGCTGTCTGGGCAGGAGCTGGGTGAGCTCAGTATCACACTCCCATGTGCAGAGCGTGGCATCCGCACTGATGGTATACAGCTGCAGGGAGAAGACGGACAGTGAGTGAGAGCAGAGCACGGCGTCCGCTGCATACACCTCATCAGCACTACTCACATCCAGGCTGCCCTCCTGGAAGAAGCAGGCCACGATAGCGTCCTTGTGGCCTCCGAGACTGTAGTAGATGAGATTCTGCCACCGCTCTGCTCCGAACACCCAAGTGGTCATATCCTTACTGCCAACTGCAAAGCACCTGAGAAAGAAGAGCCACCATCAGAGGCAGCCAGGGAGGGGTCCCCACTCCGTCCTCAGAGGCAGCCGGGGAACCCCACCGTCCTCAGCACACTGGGCTCCAGAGCACAGAGATGTCACCCAGCCCCACCCCCGCACCTGGCGTCGTCCGTCCAGTCGATGCATGTCGTCTCATCATAAGGACCGTAGAACGACTTATCCAAGACAAAAGCGTTGAAGTCGCGCCTCTTCCCCGGAGCGTGGTACAGGAGCGCCACCGAGCCCTTACACACCACGAACCTCCTGCAGAACACAGCATGGCGGAGGGTGAGATTGCAGCAGAACAGGGCGCACCACCCCCTCCCGACATGCAGAGCACTCACCTGCCGTCCGGGGAGAAGCTGACAGCGCGGACCGGCTGCTGGAAGTGGAAGTGATTGAGGACGGACTTAGTGACAAGACTGATGAGAAGCGCGGACCCCTCTGTGGAGAGAGCAAACGTCACATTGTGCCACCCCCCACCCCAACATCAGCCAAGACCCCACCGCACCTTCATCCACCAGGATCCCCAGAGAGCCATCCGGGGACAGAGCCACACAAGTGATGTTACACCGCGTCGCCGCTGGCAGGGTCTCTGCATGATTACTGGTGAGAAGAGAAGACAGCAGGGTGATCAGCAGCATCAACTCATCATGTCTGCCCGGAGCGCAGGACCCCCAGGCGTCGCACAGCAGAGGCGGAGAGCCGACCCCGGGACGTCGCACAGCAGAGGCGGAGAGCCGACCCCGGGACGTCGCACAGCAGAGGCGGAGAGCCGACCCCCGGACGTCGCACAGCAGAGGCGGCGAGCCGACCCCCGGACGCCGCACAGCAGAGGCGGCGAGCCGACCCCCGGACGCCGCACAGCAGAGGCGGCGAGCCGACCCCCGGACGCCGCACAGCAGAGGCGGCGAGCCGACCCCCGGACGCCGCACAGCAGAGGCGGCGAGCCGACCCCCGGACGCCGCACAGCAGAGGCGGCGAGCCGACCCCCGGACGCCGCACAGCAGAGGCGGCGAGCCGACCCCCGGACGCCGCACAGCAGAGGCGGCGAGCCGACCCCCCGGACGCCGCACAGCAGAGGCGGCGAGCCGACCCCCGGACGCCGCACAGCAGAGGCGGCGAGCCGACCCCCGGACGCCGCACAGCAGAGGCGGCGAGCCGACCCCCGGACGCCGCACAGCAGAGGCGGCGAGCCGACCCCCAGACGCCGCACAGCAGAGGCGGCGAGCCGACCCCCAGACGCCGCACAGCAGAGGCGGCGAGCCGACCCCCAGACGCCGCACAGCAGAGGCGGCGAGCCGACCCCCAGACGCCGCACAGCAGAGGCGGCGAGCCGACCCCCAGACGCCGCACAGCAGAGGCGGCGAGCCGACCCCCAGACGCCGCACAGCAGAGGCGGCGAGCCGACCCCCAGACGCCGCACAGCAGAGGCGGCGAGCCGACCCCCAGACGCCGCACAGCAGAGGCGGCGAGCCGACCCCCAGACGCCGCACAGCAGAGGCGGCGAGCCGACCCCCAGACCGGCGAGCCGACCCCCAGACGTCGCACAGCAGAGGCGGCGAGCCGACCCCCAGACCGGCGAGCCGTCGCACAGCAGAGGCGGCGAGCCAACCCCCAGACGCCGCACAGCAGAGGCGGAGAGCCGACCCCCAGACCGGAGAGCCGACCCCCAGACCGGCGAGCCGTCGCACAGCAGAGGCGGCGAGCCGACCCCCAGACGCCGCACAGCAGAGGCGGCGAGCCGACCCCCAGACGCCGCACAGCAGAGGCGGCGAGCCGACCCCCAGACGCCGCACAGCAGAGGCGGCGAGCCGACCCCCAGACGCCGCACAGCAGAGGCGGCGAGCCGACCCCCAGACGCCGCACAGCAGAGGCGGCGAGCCGACCCCCAGACCGGCGAGCCAAGCCCCAGACGTCGCACAGCAGAGGCGGCGAGCCGACCCCCAGACCGGCGAGCCGTCGCACAGCAGAGGCGGCGAGCCAACCCCCAGACGCCGCACAGCAGAGGCGGAGAGCCGACCCCCAGACCGGAGAGCCGACCCCCAGACCGGCGAGCCGTCGCACAGCAGAGGCGGCGAGCCAACCCCCAGACGCCGCACAGCAGAGGCGGAGAGCCGACCCCCAGACCGGAGAGCCGACCCCCAGACCGGAGAGCCGACCCCCAGACCGGAGAGCCGACCCCCAGACCGGAGAGCCGACCCCCAGACCGGAGAGCCGACCCCCAGACGTCGCACAGCAGAGGCGGCGAGCCGACCCCCAGACCGGCGAGCCGTCGCACAGCAGAGGCGGCGAGCCGACCCCCAGACGTCGCACAGCAGAGGCGGAGAGCCGACCCCCAGACCGGCGAGCCGACCCCCAGACGTCGCACAGCAGAGGCGGAGAGCCGACCCCCAGACGCCGCACAGCAGAGGCGGAGAGCCGACCCCCAGACCGGCGGCGAGCCGTCGCACAGCAGAGGCGGCGAGCCGACCCCCAGACGCCGCACAGCAGAGGCGGGCGAGCCGACCCCCAGACGTCGCACAGCAGAGGCGGGCGAGCCGACCCCCAGACGCCGCACAGCAGAGGCGGAGAGCCGACCCCCAGACGCCGCACAGCAGAGGCGGAGAGCCGACCCCCAGACGCCGCACAGCAGAGGCGGAGAGCCGACCCCCAGACGCCGCACAGCAGAGGCGGAGAGCCGACCCCCAGACGCCGCACAGCAGAGGCGGAGAGCCGACCCCCAGACGTCGCACAGCAGAGGCGGAGAGCCGACCCCCAGACGTCGCACAGCAGAGGCGGAGAGCCGACCCCCAGACGCCGCACAGCAGAGGCGGCGAGCCGACCCCCAGACGCCGCACAGCAGAGGCGGCGAGCCGACCCCCAGACGCCGCACAGCAGAGGCGGAGAGCCGACCCCCAGACGCCGCACAGCAGAGGCGGAGAGCCGACCCCCAGACGCCGCACAGCAGAGGCGGAGAGGCGACCCCCAGACGCCGCACAGCAGAGGCGGAGAGGCGACCCCCAGACGTCACATATCTATCCCCGCACATCACTCACTTCTTCAGGTGGAAGACGCTCAGCCGATTGCCCACAGGACTGAGCAGCGAGCTCCCGTCTGGGGTGAAGGTCAGATTCCCACGGCGGTAGAACGACCCCAGGAGGTTACTGAACTGGAAGACAAAGCATCACATGAGAGACGGCACACGGCACCTCCATCCCCGGGGGTCACGACGCTCGGCCCCTCTGCCCCCGGGATGCAGCGCACACTACAACCACCCAACTTGACTTTTTATTTTTTGTGGAAAAATTTATCACAATCACAGACAGATGATATTTTTTAACACATTGGAAACTACAAGTGATGGATGAACCTGGACTGTAAAAGTCCGGACCTGTGCGTGATACTAATATCCGTGCACTGACCCCCGGACCCAGAGTTCTCAGGGAACTATATGTAACTATCCAGATCCGGCCACTAGGGCAATAAAATAAATAAATCAATTTTTTTAAAAAAAAAACAAAAAGGGAAAAAAAGAAAATAGGAATAAAGCAGGAGCGTTATCGTTACAGTCTCCCGCGCGGCTGTCACACTGCTTCTGGGGCCGCTCATTACCCTCATACATATTTACTGTTTCCCCAGATCACCGCGAGTCCCAGAGTCTGTGATTGGTTGCTGACAGATCGCGCCCCCACCCTGGGTGACAGCGTCTGTGATTGGTTGGAATCACACACGCTGTCTGCGTCCATATACTGGTGTAAAAATAAAACAATTGACGTAGGGTCCCCCCTGTCTACCGATACCAGCTCTATTATAGCTATGAGTACAGGCTGCAGCCCCGTGCTTATTTTTGCTGGGTATCAAAATGGAAAAAAAAAATTAAACAATTTTAAAAACCAGCGTGCGGTCCCCCCCCCTTCAATTTTGATACCCAGCCATGATAAAGCCCAACTTTAGCTGGGGGCTGGTATTCTCAGGCTCGGGAGACCCATGCTTCTTGGGCTGCCCCCAGCCTAAGAAATAGCAGCCTGTAGCTGCCCAAAAATGCCACATCCACTAGATGCGACAATCCCAGCATTTTACCTGGCTCTTCCTGACTGCCCTGGTGCGGTGACAATCGGGGTAATGAGGGGTTAATAATCACACAGCTGCCATTAAGCCCAGAAATTAGTAATGGAATGTGTCTATGAGACCCCCATTACTAATCTGTAAGTGGAAAAAAAAAAAAAAACAACTAGAATACAACACCCCCCCCCCCCCAAAAAAACCCCAAACATTCTCTTTCTCCAATTTATTAACCTCAAACACCCAGATCCAAGATGACTGCTCGCTGCAACTTCAGGCAGAGACTGAGCCGCAGCGATCAGCGGTGACATCAGGTTATTTGCAGTCACAGCTGGGGGTTCCCACGGTCCTCTGCTTTTTTTTGTCAGGAGATGCCAATTTGGTGATAAAATTTATGCACCAAATCTGCATCTACTCTTGGCAAAAAAAACCCTACACAAAACACGTCATCTTGATGTGTTTTGGG